>NW_019945155.1:4133-50492 GCF_002910315.2 Salvelinus sp. IW2-2015
TTTGAGCTAGTTTGCTACAGAAGGAAAATAATCCCGCAGCAACAGAAAATGTGAATATTATGTGGATTATAATTAATGGACATTTTTGTAGGGTCATACATTTTTCGTAAAAGAAAATCAAGTCGACATTTCTAAGTGGAAATTACAAAATTTAGAAGCCTTCTTAAAACTCAAATACACAGGGAAACGTTCAGCAACAAAAGAGTGATCAAATGAAGATTCTACTGTAGTTGGGATCTATAGTTGTGATTCAACCTGTTCCAGACCCATTGTTAGCCTGAAATCCAGTCAGGTTGGGCTGACGTTTCACTCCTTTACTCAGGGTCATTGCCAAAAAGTTTATCATGACAAGGAGTGTCAAGGAGTGGTATGAGAGCTAAACATACTGGGACCCAGGCTAAGGTATTGTCCCTGGGAATATTGCACAATGTGTCCCGTTTCCCCCACTCCCGATAACCAGGGTATAAATGCTGAGCTTACAGGTGGGTCCAGCAGTCAGCATCAAGATTTGGTAAGTCAGTACTTCTCTCAGATCACTATTCATACTGTATGGTGAAACAAAGTATTTTTTGGTTTGGTGAAATTATATATCTGAACTGGCTAAGTTTGAAATGTTATATTACCCTCCAGAGGATGTGTGTGTCCACGCTTAATATCTATAGTTGTATTTGATGTTTTGTAACGTGGTTTATTGCAGTCTTGTGACAGAAAATAAAATATTTTTTTATCACAATAGGATGACCTGTATAGATACAGTCAATTAAATCAATTCAAACTTAATTTAAAAGTGACTGACTATCCATAGATGTAATTTAAAAGTGACTGACTATCCAGTAGATGTAATTTAAAAGTGACTGACTATCCAGTAGATGTATTATGATGATATCAGTAATGAATGTGGATAAATATAATATAATAAGTGTATTTTCCTTCAGGTTGTGTTCCCGTTTCTGCCCCGTAGAAGTAACTAGTGTTGATGAGGATGATCCTGGTAGCTTTGCTGGTGCCTCTACTGGTTCTGTCCAGCGCTGGACATACCTCAGGTACACACAAATATACTATATATTTAATACATCAACAGCTGGACATACCTCAGGTACACACAATATACTATATATTTAATACATAAACAGCTGGAATACCTCAGGTACACACAATTATACTATATATTTAATACATCAACAGGGACATACCTCAGGTACACACAATTATACTATATATTTAATACATCAACAGCTGGACATACCTCAGGTACACACAATATACTATATATTAATACATCAACAGCTGGACATACCTCAGGTACACACAAATATACTATATATTTAATACATCAACAGCTGGACATACCTCAGGTACACACAATTATACTATATATTTAATACATCAACAGCTGGAATACCTCAGGTACACACAATTATACTATATTTTAATACATCAACGCTGGACATACCTCAGGTACAACAAATATACTATACAGTACATTCGGAAAGTATTCAGACCCCTTGACTTTTACAACATTTTGTTATGTTACAGCCTCATCTAAAATGGATTAAATTATTTTTCCTCATCAATCTACACACAATACCCCATAATGACAAAGCGAAAAAGGTTTTGTGAATTTAAATAAAAACATAAATAACTTATTTACATAAGTATTCAGACCCTTTGCTATGAGACTCGAAATTGAGCTTAGGTGCATCCTTTTCCTTGATCATCCTTGAGATGTTTCTACAACTTGATTGGAGTCCACCTGGTAAATTCAATTCATTGGACCTGATTTGAAATTGGACATGATTTCCATTCTATATGGAAGAAGTTGGACCACCAAGACTCTTCCTAGAGCTGCGCCTGGCCAAACTGAGCAATCGGGGAGAAGGCCTTGGTCAGGAGGTGACTCTGACAAGCTCCAGAAGGACAACCATCTCTTACACTCCACCAATCAGGCCATTAGGTAGAGTGGCCAGACAGAAGCCACTCTCAGTAAAAGGC
This sequence comes from Salvelinus sp. IW2-2015, assembly GCF_002910315.2. Taxonomy (NCBI): domain Eukaryota; kingdom Metazoa; phylum Chordata; class Actinopteri; order Salmoniformes; family Salmonidae; genus Salvelinus; species Salvelinus sp. IW2-2015. The sequence goes on from NW_019945155.1 coordinate 6,126, forward strand.
ACATGACAGCCCGCTTGGACTTTGCCAAAAGGCACCTAAAGGACTCTCAGACCAAGAGATATCTCGGTCATGAAACCAGGATAACTCTTTGCCTGAATGCCAAGGTCACGTCTGGAGAAAACCTGGCACCAAACCTACGGTGAAGCATGGTGGTTGCAGCATCATGCTGTGGGAGGTTTTCAGGGCAGGGACTGAGAGACTAGTCAGGATCGAGAAAGATGATGGAGCAAAGTATAGAGAGATCCCTGATGAAAACCTGCTCCAGAGCGCTCAGGACATCAGACTGGCGAAGGTTCACCTTCCAACAGGACAGCGACCCTAAGCACACAGCCAAGACAACGCAGGAGTGGCTTCGGACAAGTCTCTGAATGTCCTTGAGGGTAAAAAACGGTTTAATCCATTTTAGAATAAGGCTGTAACGTAACAACATGTGGACAGGACAAGGGGTCTGATACTTTCCAAATGCACTGTATATTTAATACATTCAATGATTTATGTATATTACATAATGAATACAATATTTGATATATGATATAAACTATATAGCATTTGTTCATTTGATTTTCGTATGAGTGTCTTATTTTAGTTCTGCCATATCTAACACTGACCAAAATATATTTGGTTAGAGTTGACAGTGTAGGGATACATGTATTATGTATTAAGTATTTTTATACAGTATAATATTGTATAACCCACCACACAATTGACTTTCTCTGCTCTTTAGTTGCAGAACCTAAAATGGAGGCATCAAAACAATTCAGGTGTATCATGATAACTCAACCTAGAAATGGAGGCATCAAAACAATGCAGGTGTATCATGATAACTCAACCTAGAAATGGAGGCATCAAAACAATGCAGGTGTATCATGATAACTCAACCTAGAAAATGGAGGCATCAAAACAATGCAGGTGTATCATGATAACTCAACCTAGAAATGGAGGCATCAAAACAATGCAGGTGTATCATGATAACTCAACCTAGAAATGGAGGCATCAAAACAATGCAGGTGTATCATGATAACTCAACCTAGAAATGGAGGCATCAAAACAATGCAGGTGTATCATGATAACTCAACCTAGAAATGGAGGCATCAAAAACATGCAGGTGATCATGATAACTCAACCTAGAAATGGAAGGCAAAACAATCAGGTGTATCATGATAACTCAACCTAGAAATGGAGGCATCAAAACAATGCAGGTGTATCATGATAACTCAACCTAGAAATGGAGGCATACAAAACAATCAGGTGTATCATGATAACTCAACCTAGAAATGGAGGCATCAAAACAATGCAGGTGTATCATGATAACTCAACCTAGAAATGGAGGCATCAAAACAATGCAGGTTTATCATGATAACTCAACCTAGAAATGGAGGATCAAAACAATGCAGGTGTATCATGATAACTCAACCTAGAAAATGGAGGCATCAAAACATGCAGGTGTATCATGATAACTCAACCTAGAAATGGAAGCATCAAAACAATGCAGGTTTATCATGATAACTCAACCTAGAAATGGAGGCATCAAAACCATACAGGTTATCATGATAACTCAACCTAGAAATGGAGGCATCAAAACAATGCAGGTTTATCATGATAACTCAACCTAGAAATGGAGGCATCAAAACAATCAGGTTATCATGATAACTCAACCTAGAAATGGAGGCATCAAAACAATGCAGGTTTATCATGATAACTCAACCTAGAAATGGAGGCATCAAAACCATACAGGTTTATCATGATAACTCAACCTAGAAATGGAGGATCAAAACAATGCAGGTTTATCATGATAACTCAACCTAGAAATGGAGGCATCAAACAATCAGGTGTATCATGATAACTCAACCTAGAAATGGAGGCATCAAAAACAATGCAGGTTTATCATGAATACTCAACCTAGAAATGGAGGCATCAAAACAAGCAGGTTTATCATGATAACTCAACCTAGAAATGGGAGCATCAAACAATCAGGTGTATCATGATAACTCAACCTAGAAATGAGATGCATCAAACAATCAGGTGTTATCATGATAACTCAAACTAGAAATGGAGGCATCAAACAATACAGGTATCATGATAACTCAACCTAGAAATGGAGGCATCAAAACAATACAGGTTTATCATGATAACTCAACCTAGAAATGGAGGCATCAAAACAATCAGGTGTATCATGATAACTCAACCTAGAAATGGAGGCATCAAAACAATCAGGTTTATCATGATAACTCAACCTAGAAATGGAGGCATCAAAACAATACAGGTTTATCATGATAACTCAACCTAGAAATGGAGGCAAAACAATGCAGGTGTATCATGATAACTCAACCTAGAAATGGAGGCATCAAAACAATGCAGGTGTATCATGATAACTCAACCTAGAAATGGAGGCATCAAAACAAAGCAGGTGTATCATGATAACTCAACCTAGAAATGGAGCATCAAAAACATGCAGGTGTATCATGATAACTCAACCTAGAAATGGAGGCATCAAAACAATGCAGGTGTATCATGATAACTCAAACTAGAAATGGAGGCATCAAAACAATCAGGTATCATGATAACTCAACCTAGAAATGGAGCATCAAAACCATGCAGGTGTATCATGATAACTCAACCTAGAAATGGAGGCATCAAAACAATGCAGGTGTATCATGATAACTCAACCTAGAAATGGAGGCATCAAAACAATGCAGGTGTTTCATGATAACTCAACCTAGAAATGGAGCATCAAAACAATGCAGGTGTATCATGATAACTCAACCTAGAAATGGAGCATCAAAACAATCAGGTGTATCATGATAACTCAACCTAGAAATGGAAGCATCAAAACAATCAGGTGTATCATGATAACTCAACCTAGAAATGGAGGCATCAAACACAATGCAGGTGTATCATGATAACTCAACCTAGAAATGGAGGCATCAAAACCATACAGGTGTATCATGATAACTCAACCTAGAAATGGAGGCATCAAAACCATGCAGGTGTATCATGATAACTCAACCTAGAAATGGAGGCATCAAAACAATGCAGGTGTATCATGATAACTCAACCTAGAAATGGAGGCATCAAAACCATACAGGTGTATCATGATAACTCAACCTAGAAATGGAGGCATCAAAACCATACAGGTGTATCATGATAACTCAACCTAGAAATGGAGGCATCAAAACTGCAGGTGTATCATGATAACTCAACCTAGAAATGGAGGCATCAAAAAACATCAGGTGTATCATGATAACTCAACCTAGAAATGGAGGCATCAAAACAATGCAGGTGTATCATGATAACTCAACCTAGAAATGGAAGGCATCAAAACCATCAGGTTATCATGATAACTCAACCTAGAAATGGAGGCATCAAAACAATTCAGGTGTATCATGATAACTCAACCTAGAAATGGAGGCATCAAAACAATCAGGTGTATCATGATAACTCAACCTAGAAATGGAGGCATCAAAACAATCAGGTGTATCATGATAACTCAACCTAGAAATGGAGGCATCAAAACAATCAGGTGTATCATGATAACTCAACCTAGAAATGGAGCATCAAAACAATGAGGTGTATCATGATAACTCAACCTAGAAGGAGGCATCAAAAATGCAGGTGTATCATGATAACTCAACCTAGAAATGGAGGCATCAAAACAATACAGGTGTATCATGATAACTCAACCTAGAAAGACAAGAACCCATATATTCCCATATTCCCACAGGTACGATTGTCACCAGCTGCGAGGCGTGTCACGAACAAGCCGTCTGCCGCACCTCGCCCATGCAGGTGACATCACATGCACCTGTAAGAAGAGCTTCTCCGGGACGGCCTCATCTGTTTACCTGGCCACACCGCCGCCGACGCACCACCACGCCCCTCGCCGTGTCCGCCGCTCCAACCACTCAACACCAACTCGCCCATGTCCGGTTCAGCTGCGGCTTCAACGAGTGCGCCGCGGGGAGGACTGCATCACGCGTCGACGGCATCCAGCAGTGCGCCAACCCTTGCAAGATCTACACGGTCCTGAACGACGCCTGGCGTTCCACCAACAACGTCGTGGGCAACAAGCACTGCGACCGCAACGTCCACTGGGACGCGCTATTACCGCATGTACATCGGCAACCAGAGCGTGTCCATGCCGGACAAGTGGTGGAGTCTTCAAGTGCGGCACCCAGGCTCCCTTGTGGCTGGCGTTTCCTCCCCCCCAGCAGGTGGATGAAAATTGTCCAGAGTGCAGTCTGCGCCAGCTTCAATGAGGACTGCTGCTGGTAACTCAACCTAGAAATGGAGGCATCAAAACAATGCAGGTGTATCATGATAACTCAACCTAGAAATGGAGGCATCAAAACCATACAGGTGTATCACGATAACTCAACCTAAAAAGACAAAGAACCCATATATTCCCATATTCCCACAGGTACGATTGTCACCAGCTGCGAGGCGTGTCACGAACAAGCCGTCTGCCGCACCTCGTTCATGGCAGGTGACATCACATGCACCTGTAAGAAGGGCTTCTCCGGCGATGGCCTCATCTGTTTACCTGGCCACACCGCCGCCGACGACCACCACGCCCCTCGCCGTGTCCGCCGCTCCAACACAAACCTCGCCCATGTCCGGTTCAGCTGCGGCTTCAACGAGTGCGCTGATGGGGAGGACTGCATCACGGTCGACGGCATCCAGCAGTGCGCCAACCCTTGCAAGATCTACACGGTCCTGAACGACGCCTGGCGTTCCACCAACAACGTCGTGGGCAACAAGCACTGCGACCGCAACGTCCACTGGGACGGCTATTACCGCATGTACATCGGCAACCAGAGCGTGTCCATGCCGGACAAGTGTGTGGATTCGTTCAAGTGCGGCACCCAGGCTCCCTTGTGGCTGGCGTTTCCTCCCCCCCAGCAGGTGGATGAAATTGTCCGGAGTGCAGTCTGCGCCAGCTTCAATGAGGACTGCTGCTGGGTGCAGTCTCAGCCCATCCACGTCAAGGCATGCCCTGGGAACTACTTTGTGTACAAGTTGGTCATGCCTCCCGGGTGCTACTTCGCCTATTGTGCATGTAAGGTTTCGCCCCCTGCTTTGCCAAGTTCTGTGTGGGACTTGTTGTTGTTCTGCCTTTTGAATTGAAGTTATTGTATTTACATCTTTAACTGTTTACTGCTTAGTCATTCACCAGCTGGTTATATACACCATGATGTTCTTCTTATGGCCCTAGACATCAACAGTACTCAGCATATTCATCCATTCATTCATATAGGTGTATTGTATGATCCTGGTAATACCAGCATACTAGTTCTTTCAAAACATGAGCGATGAATGTTCCCTCGTAACTGTGTCTCCTGTTTAACTCCTTGTTCCAGATGTGACAGCTCCCACCACAACACCAAAACCAGTCACAACTACAGAAATACATGTAGAGAACAATCGCACCACAACAACAACACAGTCACAGGTTACCACGACTACGCCAAAAGCAATGTGTGGTACCTGCAGAGCGGGGGAGACCTGCGTGAGCAATGATGGGGTCACTTGGCGGTGTGAGAGGCCAGGTGAGTTCTCAGAAAACACCTGTTTGAGGGACCTATGTACACTCTTAGAAGAAATTGTGCTATCTAGAACCTAAAATGGTTCTTCGGTTGTCCCCAAAAGAGAACCCTGTGAAGAACCCTTTTTTGGTGCCAGCTATAACCCTTTTGGTTCCAGGTAGAACCCCTTCCTGGAACCAAAAAGGGTTCTACCTGGAACCAAAAAGGGTTATCCTATGGGGACATTAGAAGAACCCTTTTGGAACCCTTTTTTCTAAGAGTGTATATGAGAATTTGTAATTCCTACTTTTCATTTTGGGTTCTTGAATAACTTCTTTCATGTTGTCTTTCTTTTCTCATTCCTCTCTCGCTCTCTTTCTCTCTTTCTCTCTCGCTCTCTTTCTCTCTTACAGATCAGCCTGTTTTGCTGCACCCAGCGGTAGTGTGTGGGCGGAGCCTGGTACAGGTGGGTCTCAACAGGACTAACCTGGAGGCCGCTGGTCTGGATGCCACCACCGCTAACCTGGCCGACCCCCGGTGTAACGCTCACGAAGAGCGTGGCGGCATGGTATGGTACCAGGTGGAGCGCAAGGAGGGCGCCTGTGGAAACACTCTGGAGGTGAGAACAAACCCGACCCGTTCACCCCGTTCCTCACCGAAACCTTCAACAGAGAACACTTCCTGTGAGACATCAGCCTGGATACCAGTCTCTTTAGCTAATATTTCACTTATTGCCAATCCTTGTCATTGCCAAAGACACACGCCTTCAAATATGTACATTCCATTTATTGCATGTTTATCACCAGCCAATGTGATCACGTCACACCAGAGAAGCTCTCGCCATTCAAACTTCCCTGCCAGTTCATTGTGAGCGCTGTAGCCTGAAGCCTATTTTATATCCAGTAAGAAAGAGCAAGGTACATTTTTCCTCTAATATATATATATATATATATATGTATATATATATATTTTTTTAAATTGCTAAAAGTAAGTGACAGAACTACTGTAGTTTGTACTTCTGGGACATGCTTGGGCTCCTGGTTGAGCGGAATACAGAGAGGTTGGAAGAGAGAGAGGTCAGCGGAGTTGCATATGATTTGCACAAGAATGCAACAGGGAATACAGAGAGGTTGGAAGAGAGAGAGGTCAGCGGAGTTGCATTTGATTTGCACAAGAATGGAACAGTGAATACGGAGAGGTTGGAAGAGAGAGAGGTCAGCGGAGGTGCATATGATTTGCACAAGAATGGAACAGTGAATACAGAGAGGTTGGAAGAGAGAGAGGTCAGCGGAGATGCATATGATTTGCACAAGAATGGAACAGTGAATACAGAGAGGTTGGAAGAGAGAGAGGTCAGCGGAGATGCATGATTTGCACAAGAATGGAACAGTGAATGGAACAGTGAATACAGATGCTTTATTTTTATGTTGTATTTTAACACGGAGACATATTGAGGTCTAGGTCTCTTTTTCAAATGCTGTGTAACACAACATAAATATACATACATATACACCACCATTCAGAAGTTTGGGGTCACTTAGAAATGTCCTTGTTTTTAAAGAAATGCGTTAAAATAACATCAAACTGATCATAAATACAGCGCAGACATTGTTAATGTTGTAAATTACTATTAAAGTTGGAAAAGGCAGATTAGGAATGGAATATCTACATAGGCGTACAGAGGCCCATTATCAGCAACCATCACTCCTGTGTCCCAATGGCGCTTTGTGTTAGCTAATCCAAGTTTATAATTTTAAAAGGCTAATTGATCATTAGAAAACCCCTTTGCAATTATGTTAGCACAGCTGAAAACTGTTGTTCTGATTAAAGAAGAAATAAAACTGGCCTTCTTTAGACTAGTTGAGTATCTGGAGCATCAGCATTTGTGGGTTCGATTACAGAAACAAATAACTTTCTTCTGAAACTCGGCAGTCTATTCTTGTTCTGAGAAATGAAGGCTATTCCTTGCAAGAATTTGCCAAGAAACTGGAGATTTCGTACAACGCTGTGTACTAGTCCCTTCGAAGGACAGCGCAAACTGGCTCTAACCAGATTAGAAAGAGGGGTGGGAGGCCCCGGTGCACAACTGAGCAAGAGGACAAGTACATTAGTCAAGTCCTAAACTGGCAGCTTCATTAAATAGTACCCGCAAAACACCAGTCTCAACGTCAACAGTGAAGAGGCGACTTCGGGATGCTGGCCTTCTAGACATAGTTGCAAAGAAAAAGCCATATCTCAGACTGGCCAATAAAAAGAAAACATTAAGATGGACAAATAACGATGGGCAAATAATATAACAAATATTTATAAACATATAAACAAATAAACATTATTTTAGCATTATGCTATAATGAAGCCTAGGTCTATTTTCTGATGGACTACTGCTAAGATACGTTTTTAGGAAAGGAGAAATTTCATTTGAGGGTGTCTGAGGTGCGGTGATGGATTTGATTGATGTTTCGTTATAGGATGTACAGTGCCTTCAGAAAGTATTCATACCCCTTGACTAATTCCACATTTTGTTGTGTTACAGCATGAATTCTACATAGATTTTTTTTATTTTATAAATCGCACACATCTACACACAATACTCCATAATGTCAAAGTAAAAACATGTTTTTAGACATTTTTGCAAATGTATTGAAAATGAAATACAGAAAAAACGAATTTACATAAGTATTTACACCGCTGAGTCAATACTTTGTAGAAGCACCTTTGGCAGCAAAATACAGCTGTAAGTCCACATTGGGCCAGTAACGAAAGGTTGCTGGATCGAATCCCCGAGCTGACAAGGTAAAAATCTGTCATTCTGCCCCTGAACAAGGCAGTTAACCCACTGTTCCCCGGTAGGCCGTCATTGTAAATAAGATTTTGTTCTTAACTGAGTTGCCCTTTTAAATAAAGGTAAAATAAAAATAAAAACATATCTTAGAGCTTTCCACACCTGGATTGTGCAAAATGTTCCCATTATTCTTTTCAACACCCTTCAACTCTGTCAAACTGGTTGTTGATCATTGCTAGAAAACTATTTTCAGGTCTTGCCATAGGTTTTTGAATTGATTTAATTCAAAACTGTAACTAAGCCACTCAGGAACATTCATTCTCTTCTTGGTAAGCAACTCCAGTGTAGATTTACCCTGTTTTTTTACGTTATTGTCCTGCTGAAAGGTGATATCATCTCCAAGTGTCTGGTGGAATGTAGACTTAACCAGGTTTTCCTCTAGGATTTTGCGTGTGCTTAGCTCCATTCCTTTTCATCCTGAAAAACTCCCTAGTCCTTAACGATTACAAGCATACCCATAACATGATGCAGCCACCACTATTCTTGAAAATATAGAAATTGGTACTCAGTAATGTGTTGTATTGGCCTTGCCCCAAACATAACAGTTTCTATTCAGGACAAAAAGTTAATTGTGTTGCAATATTTATCTGTAGTATTACTTTAGTGACTTGTTGCAAACAGGATGCATGTTTTGGAATATTTTTATACTGTATAGGCTTCCTTCCTTTAACTCATTTAGATTAGTATTGTGGAGTAACTACAGTATGTAGAAAGTTGTTGAGTCATCCTCAGTTCTCTCCTATCACAGCCAGTAAACTCTGTACATTTTTTAAAGTCACCATTGGCCTCATAGTGAAATCCCTGAGCGGTTTCCTTCCTCTCCGGCAACTGAGTTAGGATGGACGCCTGTATCTTTGTAGTGACTGGGTGTATTGATACACCATCCAAAGTGTAATTAATAACTTCACCATGCTCAAAGGGATATTCAGTGTTGGCTTTTTGAAATGCTTATCTTCCAATAGGTGCCCTTCCTAGCGAGGCATTGGAAAACCTCCCTGGTCTTTGTGGTTGAATATGTGCTTCAAATTCACTGCTTGACTGGGGGACCATACAGATAATTGTATGTGTGGGATGCAGATATCAGTAAGTCATTCAAAAATCATGTTAAACACTATTATCGCACACAGTGAGTCCATGCAACTTATTATGTGACTTGTTAGGCACATTTTTACTCCTTAAGTTTATTTAGGCTTGCCGTACAAAGGGGTTGAATACATATTGACTCAAGACATTTCAGCTGTTCATTTTTAAATAGTTAGTAAAAATTTTGAAAAACATAATTCCACTTTGGCATTATGGGGTAATGAGGTCCAGTGACAAAACATCTCAATTGAATCCTTTTTAAATTCAGCTGCAACACCAACAACAACAACACCAACAACAACAACACCAACAACAACAAAAAGGAAAGCGTTGTGAATACTTTCTGAACGCTGTATGTGTGAGTCCGCTAATTCTCTACGTCTATTCAGAAAGTTTCCTAAAGTAGAATTTATGTAGTAATGCAAAACACTGACTGACTGATATTATCTGAAAGGACAAAACGTAAAGGCTTCATAATTCATAAAGTTCATGTTAACTGACTGATTATCTCTGGCGCTGACAGAGATGGTCGCCTCGCTTCAGGTCCTTAGGAAACTATGCAATAATTCGTTTTTTTAATGTATTATTTTTTACATTGTTAGCCAGGAAAATCTCAAGTGTTATTACATACAGCCGGGAAGAACTACTGGATATAAAAGCGACGTCAACTTACCTACAGTACGACCAGGAATACGACTTTCCCGGAGCGGATGCTTTGTTCGGACCTCTACCCTGGACATGGGATCTTATCCCAGAGGCCGACCCAAAACAACGCGGTCGCCACAGGAGAGGCAGACAGAGCGGCCTACTGGTCAGACTTAGAAGGCAAGCACACCATCCACAGCTTCCGAGCATACTACTCGCCAATGTCCAATCTCTAGACAACAAGGATGAAATTAGGGCACGAGTTACCTTCCAGAGAGACATCAGAGATTGTAACATTCTCTGTTTGTAACGGCTGTCATCCGAAGAGGAGGAGCAGGGATTGAACCAAGGTGCAGCGGGTTGTGAATACATAATGAATTTATTGACAAGACGAAAAACGAACACGAACTACACTTGAAATGATACAAAATAACAAACGACGTAGACTGACCTAAACATGAGAACTTACATAGACACGAAGAACGCACGAACAGGAACAGACTACATACACACCGAAACAGTCCCGTGTGGTACGAAATAACATACAGACACGGAAGACAACCACCCACAAACAAACAGTGTGAAAACACCTACCTTAATATGGCTCTCAATCAGAGGAAATGAAAACCACCTGCCTCTAATTGAGAGCCATATCAGGTCACCCTTAAACCAACATAGAAACAGAAAACATAGACTGCCCACCCAAACTCACGTCCTGACCAGCTAACACATACACAAACTAACAGAAAACAGGTCAGGAACGTGACACTGTTTCACGGAAAAATGGCTCACACGGGATACGTTATCAGAGTCATTACAGCCACCCGGTTCCTTAACGCATCGCGCTGACAGAAACAAACATCTCTCTGGTAAGAAGAAGTGCGGGGGTGTATACTTTATGATTAACGACTCATGGTGTAATCATAACAACATACCGGAGCATACTCTTCACCTGACCTAGAATTGTCGACCGCATTATCGACCATGAAAACTCTCTTCGATTATAGTCACAGCCGTGTTAATCCCCCCCAAGCAGATACCTCGACTGCCCTGGAAGAACTTCACTGGACGCTATGTCAACGGGAAACCATATATTCTAAGGCAGCATTTATTGTGGCTGAGGATTTTAACAAAGCTAATCTGAAAACAAGGCTCCCCTTATCAGCATATCAAATGCACGACACGAGCTGGTAGCATTCTGGATCACTGCTACTGTAACTTCCGCGATGCATACAAAGCCCTCGCCCGCCCTCCCTTCGGCAAATCTGACCATGACTCCATTTTGTTGCTCCCAGCCTATAGACAGAAACTAAAACAGGAAACGCCTGTGCTCAGGTCTATCCAAAGCTGGTCCGACCAATCGGATTCCACGCTTCAAGACTGCTTCGATCGCGTGGACTGGGATATGTTCTGGGTAGCCTCAGATGACAACATTGACGTATACGCAGCCTGTGGGCCAATGTGAGTAAAACATTTAAACGTGTTAACCCTAGCAAGGCTGCCGGACCAGACGGCATCCCTAGCCGCGTCCTCAGAGCATGCGCAGACCAGCTGGCTGGTGTGTTTATGAACATATTCAATCAATCCCAGTCTGCTGTTCGCACATGCTTCAAGAGGGCCACCATTGTTCCTGTTCCCAAGAAAGGTAAGGTAACTGAGCTAAATGACTATCGCCCCCTAGCACTAATAATACACTTCTGTCATCATGAAGTGCTTTGAGAGACTAGTCAAGGATCATATCACATCCACCCTACCTGATACCCACTCCAATTTGCTTATTGCTCCAATAGGTCCACAGACGACACAATCGCCATCACACTGCCCTGTCCAATCTGGACAAGAGGAATATCTTTGTAAGAATGCTGTTCATTGACTACAGCTCAGCATTTAACTCCGCCCTGTGCAACTGGGTCCTGGACTTTCTGACGGGCCGCCTCCAGGTGGTGAGGGTAGGAAACAACACCTCCACTTTGCTGATTCTCTACAATGGGGCCCCACAAGGGTGCGTTCTCAGCCCTCTCCTGTACTCCCTGTTCACCCATGACTGCATGGCCATGCACACCTCCAACTCAATCATCAAGTTTACAGACGACACTACAGTGGTAGGCTTGATTACCAACAACGATGAGACGGCCTACAGGGAGGAGGTGAGGGCCCTCGGAGTGTGGTGTCAGGAAAATAACCTCTCACTCAACGTCAACAAAACAAAGGAGATGATCGTGGACTTCAGGAAACAGCAGAGGGAGCAGCCCCTATCCACTTCGACGGGACAGTAGTGGCGGTGGAAAGCTTCAAGTTCCTTGGCGTACACATCACAGACAAACTGAAATGGTCCACCCACACAGATAGCGTGGTGAAGAAGGCACAACAGCGCCTCTTCAACCTCAGGAGGCTGAAGAAACACTCACAAACTTTTACAGATGCACCATCAAGAGCATCCTGTCACACTGTATCACAAATGACCTGCCCCCCAGGACACCTACAGCACCCGATGTCACAGGAAGGCCAAAAAAGATCATAAACGACAACAACCACCCGAGCCACTGCATATTCATCTCGCTATCTTTCAGAAGGCGAGGTCAGTACAGGTGCATCAAAGCTGGGACCAAGAGAATGCAAACAGCTTCTATCTCAAGGCCATGTGTCACGTTGTGTATGTAGGTGGCAGGGAAGTCAGGCGCAGGAGAATCAAACTTGGTATAAATTGAGTATTTTAATATCTTAAAACACAAACTCCAAAACCAAAGTCCATAATAAAATAAATGTGGGTACAAGAACCCGTCGCACACCAATCCATGAAACACGAACAACAATAAACAATCTCTGACAAGGACATGAGGGGAAACAGAGGGTTAAATCCACAACGTAAAAGGAATGGGATTTGAACCAGGTGTGTAAGAAGGCAAGACAAAACCAATGGAAAATGAAACATAGATCAATGATGGCTAGAATACCGGTGACGTCGACCGCCGAGCACCCCCCGAACAAGGAGAGGCAACGACTTCGGCAGAAGTCACCACTACACTTGCATTAACATCTGCTAACCATGTGTATGTGACAAATACAATTTGATTTGATTTCATCTCATAGAACAAAATGTGTAAGATCTCCTAAGCCTAATTCAACCTCAGACCTTATTTTCAGCGTTTATTCCAAAGCCGTAGTCTTTCCACATGAATTTGTTCCATAGGGATGGCTGAATGAACCGGAGGTAACTCATTGCCAGGTTTTAGGACTACATGCTTGGGAGCTCCACTGACTTGAATGGAGACGCCCCTTTCTATTCATTCTTATTTCTATGATTGACACTGCATTCTCACAAGATCATTACTGCAGCAGGTCGTAACGGCATTGTTTGTTGTTGTTCATAAGGTTCTTATTCTATATTGTGCCAGATTCACCCCATGTTCCGTAACTTTGTCATGGAAATATTCATGTTTTTCCCAACTACCAATCAGCAACTGCGCCGTAAATATGACTGGACACTGAGCATTGAGATTGAGGAAAGCCAGTCTCTTTGGCAATGACAAGGAGTGGCAACAAATGGAATGCTAGATGAAGAGACCGGTACTCAGGCCAGAGAGACATGTTGCCATCAACAGAAAATGATGAACAGATGAACTGAAATACAATAGTCCAAGAATTATATTATTCTGAGGACTGGTGAGAGGTCCTCTCCTGGCTTCTAATCTTCTTCCCTTTTCCCCCTTTCACCAGACAAACGGAACTGACGCCATCTTTTCCAACAGTTTATTCATCTACCACATTCACAACGTGTCCTTCAGCCGACCCGTGAGCGTGCCCTTCTCCTGTGCCTACCCTCTGGAATCAGAGACCAGCCTGGATGTGGCCATCAAACCCTACCTGTCGTAAGTGGAGACTTTACAGTAAACAATGTCAAACAACAGGGGCGCAACTTTCACTTGGGACGGGGGGGACATGTCCCCCTCCCCCACATTCTGAAATTGCATTTTTGTCCCCCCCCCAGGTTTATCATTGGAATGTGATTCAATACAGGCAATGGTGTACTTTAGGACCATGCAGACGCCTCCGAGCAGTCGGGTAGGCTGTTTGGGAGGGTTTATAAGACTGGATTTAAACATGATAATAATTATGTCCCCCCCACTTCTAAAACCAAAGTTACGCCCCTGTAACACAATGTAACACAATGTAACACAATGCAGGCGAACACATGTCGGACTGTCAGTATGCTGTTAATGTATAGACAGTTTATCTCAAACCTGTGGTTCTTGATGATCCTTTAGATAACTAGATAAGAGTTTTGCATCTCCTCTGTCCACTCATCACAGTACTGGTTGTTCTGGTTGTTCTGGTTGTTCTGGTTGTACTGGTTGTACTGGTTGTACTGGTTGTTCTGGTTGTTCCTGGTTGTTCTGGTTGTACTGGTTGTTTGGTTGTACTGGTTGTACTGGTTGTACTGGTTGTTCTGGTTGTTCTGGTTGTTTGGTTGTACTGGTTGTTCTGGTTGTACTGGTTGTACTGGTTGTACTGGTTGTTCTGGTTGTCTGGTTGTAATACTCAGCTGGCTGTGTAATAGTGTTAAAATTATAAATAATAATAATAATATAATAATCATAATAATAATCATAATTTCTTATCTTGCCTACCTAAAGTGACTTTGGGTGTCTTGAAAAGTGCTTCAAAAATAATGTGTATTTATTATTATAAATATTATAAATAATGATAATACAAGTTCATTTTATTTAGCCTGTAAAGTGCATTTCTCGCAACCAAGGCACTTTGTTTGTCCATCTCTGACTGCATCTCTTATTAACTGATGGGTTCTGACTCCTAAACTTGAAATATGGAGCACCATAGTCTGGTTTTTACACCAGAAGTTAATGGGTATCTGAAGAAGGAATGTATATGGTGGAGGCAATTAAGGTTGCAGTCACTGATAAGGGTGGAGAGATGTGGGTTGTGAGGAATGGGGTCGAGGTCACATTAAGGGAGAAGGAACAGTTTATTGCCCGCTTCACTTAACTTCCTGCCTAGCAATAAACATGTCATGTTTAGAGGGAAGGAGGATGCTCCACCCACATTGGGGTCTATATTTACTATCACTGGTGGAAACATGTCTTATGCTGCTGTAAGACCCAGTGAATAAACTTGGTTTAGCTTTACTAAGCGTCCGTGAGTTTTTTACTCTGTTTATTTGTAATCTAACAAAACCAAATCTCCTATTTGCCCATTTGACAGGCTGAAGGATGTCCAAGTCGGTAAGGGCTCCAAAGTGGGCTCCAAGATGACTCTGTACCACAGCGACAACTTCACAAAGGCTTACCCAGCGGGCGGAGTCACCTTGCCGGTGGGTTCCGTGCTGCACGTGGGTGTGTCCGTAGAGAGTCGAGACGGAGCGTTTCGTGGTCGTTCTGGAGGACTGCTATGCACCAAATCCCCGACCCTGAGACATCATGCGATACTACATCATTCAGAACAAGTATGTGTGTCTTGGTTTACACTCAAGGAACACATGGAGGTTTTCCCAGACACAGATTATTCTGGTCCTGGACTAACAACCCTTTACATGGAGCTTCTCCATTGAGATGCTTTTTACTCCAGGACCAGGCTTATTCTGTGTCTGAGAACCGAACACTAATGTTTGTGTATTTTTTGTTGCTTATCTAACCTAAACCCTGACCCTCCCTGTTTCTTAGATGTCCGACTGAATTCCGTCAGGTGAGGGTGGAGGAGAGCGGCTCGTCTCTCAGGGCTCGCTTCTCTGCTCTGCTGTTCCTGTACCAGGGGGACTACCGGGATGTCTTCCTACACTGCAGACTCAGCTTTTGTGACCAGAGGAGCTCCTCCTGCACTCCAGTGAGTCCTGCATCTTTCCCGCTGATCTCACTCTGTCTATGGTCTCTCCTGGTCTCACTCAGTCTGTGGTCTCTCTCTGGCCTCACTCAGTCTGGTCTCACTCAGTCTGTGGTCTCTCTCTGGTCTCACTCAGTCTGTGGTCTCTCTCTGGTCTCACTCAGTCTGTGGTCTCTCTCTGGTCTCACTCAGTCTATGGTCTCTCTCTGGTCTCACTCAGTCTGTGGTCTTCCTGGTCTCACTCAGTCTGTTGTCTCTCTCTGGTCCACTCAGTCTGTGGTCTCTCTGGTCTCTGTCTGGTCTCACTCACCTCTGTGGTCTCTCTCTGGTCTCACTCAGTCTGTGGTTCTGTCTGGTCTCACTCAGTCTTGGTCTCTGTCTGTTCTCACTCAGTCTGTGGTCTCTCTCTCTGGTCTCACTCAGTATGCGGTCTCTCTCTGTCTCACTCAGTCTGTGGTCTCTCTCTGGTCTCACTCAGTCTGTGGTCTCTCTCTGGTCTCAATCAGTCTGTGGTCTCTCTCTGGTCTCACTCAGTTTGTGGTCTCGCTCTGGTCTCACTCAGTTTGTGGTCTCGCTCTGGTCTCACTCAGTCTGTGGTCTTGCTCTGGTCTCACTCCAGTTTGTGGTCGCTCTCTGTTCTCACTCAGTTTGCGGTCTCGCTCTGGTCTCACTCAGTCTGTGGTCTCTCTCTGTTCTCACTCAGTCTGTGGTCTCTCTCTGGTCTCACTCAGTCTATGGTCTCTCTCTGGTCTCACTCAGTCTGTGGTCTGTCTGGTCTCACTCAGTCTGTTTGTCTCTCTCTGGTCGCACTCAATCTGTGGTCTCTCTGGTCTCTGGCTGGTCTCACTCACTCTGTGGTCTCTCTCTGGTCTCACTCAGTCTGTGGTCTCTGGTCTCACTCAGTCTATGGTCTCTCTCTGTTCTCACTCAGTCTGTGGTCTCTCTGGGCTCACTCAGTCTGTCGTCTCTCTCTGGTCTCACTCAGTATGCGGTCTCTCTCTGTTCTCACTCAGTCTGTGGTCTCTCTCTGGTCTCACTCAGTCTGTGGTCTCTCTCTGGTCTCACTCAGTTTGTGGTCTCTCTCTGGTGTCACTCAGTTTGTGGTCTCGCTCTGGTCTCACTCAGTCTGTTGGTCTTGCCCTGGTCTCACTCAGTTTGTGGTCGCTCTCTGTTCTCACTCAGTTTGCGGTCTCGCTCTGGTCTCACTCAGTCTGTGGTCTCTCCTGTCTCACTAGTCTGTGGTCTCCTCTCTTGGTCTCACTCAGTCTGTGGTCTCTCGCTGGTCTCACTCAGTCTGTGGTCTCGCTGTGGTCTCACTCAGTCTGTGGTCTCTCTCTGGTCTCACTTAGTAATGTGGTCTCTCTCTGGTCTCACTCAGTCCTGTGTCTCTCTCTGGTCTCACTCAGTTTGTGGTCTCGCTCTGGTCTTACTCAGTCTGTGGTCTTGCAATGGTCCTACTCAGTCTGTGGTCGCTCTCTTTTCCTCACTCAGTTTGTGGGCTCTCTCTGGTCTCACTCAGTCTGCGGTCTCTCTCTGGTCTCACTCAGTCTGTGGTCTCGCTCTGGTCTCACTCAGTCTGTGGTCTCTCTCTGGTCTCACTTAGTCTGTGTCTCTCTCTGGTCTCACTCAGTTTGCGGTCTGCTCTGGTCTCACTCAGTCTGTGGTCTTTCTCTCTGGTCTCACTCAGTCTTGGTCTCTCTCTGGTCTCACTCAGCATGGTCTCTCTCTGGTCTCACTCAGTCCGGGTCTGTCTGGTCTCACTCAGTCTGTGGTCTCTCTCTGGTCGCACTCAGTCTGTGGTCCTCTCGGTCTCTGCCTGGTCTCACTCACTCTGTTGGTCTCTCTCTGGTCTCACTCAGTCTGTGGTCTGTCCCTGTCCTCACTCAGTCTATGGTCTCTCTTCTCTGTTCTCACTCAGTCTGTGGTCTCTCTCTGGTCTCATTCAGTCTGTCGTCTCTCTCTGGTCTCACTCAGTATGCGGTCTCTCTCTGTTCTCACTCAGTTTGTGGTCTCCTCTTGGTGTCACTCAGTTTGTGTGGTCTCGCCTCTGGTCTCACTCAGTCTGTGGTCTTGCTCTGGTCTCACTCAGTTTGTGGTCTCTCTCTGTCTCACTCAGTCTGCAGGTCTTCCTCTCTGGTCCTCACTCAGTCTGTGGTCTCTCTCTGGTCTCACTCAGTCTGTGGTCTTGCTCTGGTCTCACTCAGTCTTTGGTATCTCTCTGGTATCACTCATTTTGTGTGTAGTCTCTCCGACTCTCCTGAGGCTTTCTGGACTCGTATCCACAAAGCATCTCAGAGTAGGAGTGCTGATCTAGGATCAGGTCCCAATTTGTCAATATATTCTTATTCACTTGGGATGGGTGACCTAAAAGGTGAAATTTATCCTAGATCAGCACTACTACTCTGAGAGGCTTCGTGGATCCTGGCCCTGGTCTCTCTGTCTCAGTGTCTCTCTGTCTCAGTGTCTGGTCTCTCTGGCTCCTTCTCATCTATCTGTCTCAGTGTCCCCCT
Organism: Salvelinus sp. IW2-2015; assembly: GCF_002910315.2. Lineage (NCBI taxonomy): Eukaryota > Metazoa > Chordata > Actinopteri > Salmoniformes > Salmonidae > Salvelinus > Salvelinus sp. IW2-2015. The sequence continues at coordinate 24,563 of NW_019945155.1, forward strand.
GTTTCAGTGTCTGGTCTCTCTGTCTCAGTGTCCCCCTGTCTCAGTGTCTGGTCTCTCTGTCTCAGTGTCTCTCTGTCTCAGTGTCTGGTCTCTCTGACTCCTTCTCGTCTATCTGTTTCAGTGTCTGGTCTCTCTGGCTCCTCGTCTCTCTGTCTTATTGTCTGGTCTCTCTGACTCCTTCTCGTCTCTCTGTTTCAGTATCTGTTCTCTCTGACTCCTTCTCGTCTCTCTCCTCAGGTGTGCGCCAAAAGGAAATACCGCTCTGTCACCCCCTCTGTCCCCCTCAAACCCCTCACCATCGGACCAATCACCTGTGAGTACGACTTCATAAGTTATCAATCAAAACCAATAATTTAATAGATGTCAATCAAACAAATTATGTTGATGTCAGTGATGGACACTCAGGTAACTAAGTAACTAATTAACTAAATATCTAACAGTGTATTTGTTTTTGACTTTCAGGGTCCCAAAATGAAGTTTGAACTTCATGAATCCCTGTCATGMTTCCTGTATCCTAAAAAAACAATGAATTCAGTTATTTAAATGATTTATGTGAAGTTCATAAACCTATCTCACCTATACATCATTTATGTCCTAAACCAAGCCATTTCATATGTAATTTCTTACATACATCCAGTTATAAATAATGATCTTTTAAGGATATTCTTATATTTCTCACAAATTCATTGTTGAACCTTTAACTAAGGCGTGAGGCCAGAAAGTGTATCTGCAGCTATAATATTATTTCATCCTATTGGTCTAAAATGCTTTGTTTATGCAGTAATTTAATAGTGTTATTAAAGATGATAAATGTATGTATCAATGTATTAATGTACTGGCATGTAGTGTACTATTACTCTTAAATGCTTTGTATGTGCAGTAATTTAATAGTGTTAATAAAATATAAATGATAAATATATGTATAAATGTATTAATGTATGAATAATGTACTGGCCATGTAGTGAACTATTGCAATAGCTTAGTTCTTTCTCTTTGGGATCAGTCAAGACAGTGATGAACCAGTAGGTGTCAGTATTACCACAGAAACACTGGTAGAAGTCTGCATCATCACGACACAACAACAGCACACTTAGAAAGAGGACATTCCAATGAAATTAAGTAAGTAATTCATTAAAAGGAAAATCTCTTTTCTTCCTCATTTTCATTATTGACAGCACATTGTCTACATGTGTGAAAACGGCACATTTCTACAAGTTGTAGAAACAAATAGGAAGTTAAAAAGTTCTACCCGATGACATCATCAGAAGTTACAACGTGTTAACAACATTGGCTGTGTTCYAAAATGTGCACTTGTGTTCTGCATTCTCCTGTTCTTTCATAGGGGATCTACCAAGAACACCTGAGAGAGCAATCTGTTTAGTATGGAAGAATGTAGATCGCTTAAAATCTGTTATATTTGAAATGTTCTTCGACGTGACCTCTAACCTAAACAGGAAACTGCATCATCACATAGCCGGCGTTAACAAAGCTAGCATTGATGATAGGTATCTTTGAGCAACTTGTGCTAGCAATTCGGTGAACATCGCAGGTTACATATGTAACCACGGTTATGTGAGCTATTGGATCACTCCAATATGGTATCCTTCCAGGTGGCAGGATACATTCTGAGTAAGAATTTCAGATTAGTACCGTGTACCGGGTAGTGCTGCGACTGACCACCTTAAATAGCTGCCGCGCACTACTTCCACCTCGTGTCCTTTTCAAGGCGCTGTAGATCACCAACAAAAAGGATTGGAGTAATCCAACAGCTCACTTAAACGTGGTTACATAGGTAACATGTGTCATGTGGCAGTATATTGGATCACTCCAATATGGTATCACAATACCAGATGAATCAGTGAACTAGGTAAGTGCCAGATAGAGAGCAAAGTCCCATAGGACTGAGCTCAGGGCAGTCATAGTTGATATGTCCCCCAGTCAGGGGACGCCCAACTGGCCGAGGCGCAAATGTCATTGAGGGGAACTCCTCGGAGCAGTGACCACAATGTAGCTACTCCTCTAGTAGAATGCACCACTACAGCAGAGGTCAGAGTTCAGAGGCCCACGATGTAGCTACTCCTCTAGTAGAATGCACCACTACAGCAGAGGTCAGAGGCGCCACGATGTAGCTACTCCTCTAGTAGAATGCACCACTACAGCAGAGGTCAGAGGTCAGAGGCCCACGATGTAGCTACTCTAGTAGAATGCACCACTAGGAAGGTAGAGGCCGGCTGGCCTGCCGATATGCTGTAGTAATAGTGTCCACAATCCAGTGTGAGAGTCTTTGTATCGATAGACTCTGGCCCAGAACTCTCTCATCATAGCAAACGAATAGCCAAACAGTCTGTCTTATTGCCTGTGTCTGTGTAATGTAAGTGGCAAAGGCACACTTCGGGAAACAAACACCCAGCTCACCTGTAGCCGTGGGAGGAGCATATGCAGACAAATGTAATGGCCGGTTCACATCTGTTAAACAGGACCTTCAGCAAGAATGAGGGGCTAAGACGGAGGGTGACACTCCTCTTGTCTGGACCCATTCTGAAAAACATTCAGTGCTCACTGAAAAGGCATGCAGTTCACTCACCCTCTTAGTGGAGGTATTAGCCAACAGGAATGCCACCTTCATGGATAGGTGCTTCAAAGTCATCGACTCTAGGGGCTCGAGGGTGGCTTAGCAATCGCTTACAGCACCACGCTAACGATCCAGTTTGGCATCGTGCCATTGCTGGACACAGACATCGAACTCGCTTCATAATTTGGAGAGCAATGGGCAGCCACAAATGGGTCCCTGTTGGCCTTCCTCATGACATGCCTAGATAGCGTCTAAATACACTCTCAATGTGGAAGCCGCTTGGCCTGCATCAAGCAGTGACATATGGCTCTCAAACCAGGTACAGAATATGACCCACCACATTTGTTTTGATGCATTGGTGGAAGAAACGATGGCGCTCCGCAACGTGTTCACCACATTGTCCTGAAGGCCTAGACTGGTCCACTAACGCCTTCAGAGGCCAAGCCTGAAGCTGGAGGCGGTGCGGGTCCGGATGCCACAGTGTCCCCCTAGCCTGAAGAGMAGGTCGGGCCTCAGGGGCAGGAAATGCTGTCCTACCAGGTAGGGCTGGAACTGGTGAAGAGCCAGGTGAACCACCCTGAGATCCAGGTAGGGCTGGAACTGGTGAAGAGCCAGGTGAACCACCCTGAGATCCAGTCGAGGGGCTGGAACTGGTGAAGAGCCAGGTGAACCACCCTGAGATCCAGGTAGGGCTGGAACTGGTGAAGAGCCAGGTGAACCACCCGAGATCCAGTAGGGCTGGAACTGGTGAAGAGCCAGGTGAACCACCCTGAGATCCAGGTAGGGCTGGAACTGGTGAAGAGCCAGGTGAACCACCCTGAGATCCAGGTAGGGCTGGAACTGGTGAAGAGCCAGGTGAACCACCCTGAGATCCAGGTAGGGCTGGAACTGGTGAAGAGCCAGGTGAACCACCCTGAGATCCAGGTAGGGCTGGAACTGGTGAAGAGCCAGGTGAACCACCCTGAGATCCAGGTAGGGCTGGAACTGTGAAGAGCCAGGTGAACCACCCTGAGATCCAGGTAGGGCTGAACTGGTGAAGAGCCAGGTGAACCACCCTGAGATCCAGGTAAGGCTGGAGACTGGTGAAGGCCAGGTGAACCACCCTGAGAGTCCAGCAAATTTCCACCGAGATGCTGCCAGTAACAGTGTCGCAACATGCAATGTGAGAGTCCGGTCGGATGGTCACTGGCCCAGAACTCTCTTCACCAAAGTTAACGGAAACTCATAAAGCTTCATATTGCCTGCATCTGTGAAAAGCGTCCATTCCTAGTCTGCAAAACACACTGGGGAAGCTCCAGTTCACCCGCAACAGCGAGAGGGGAGTGTGTGGACAACTGTAATGGCCGGTTAACTTCTGTCATACAGATCCTTGGCCAGAATGAGGGTTGACACTCCTTCCTTCATCGGAACTGATTGGGAAACATTCAGTCAACCAGGGCGTCAACACTTGAAGACCCTGAGACATTTGAGGCCCAGAACTAAAGCGGTGGCCGGCATAGCCTTTCATCACTGTATTCAGTGCCCATGGAGACTCCACCTCTCTCAGTTTGGCCTTTGGGCCTGTAAGAGGATGACTGCTGAGTCCAACCCTTCTTAGGTTTCTTAGGTCGGCTGCCTGTGGAGAGAAAGCCATACGTGAGAATGGTAGTTTCTCTCTGTAGGAAGAAGAGATGGTTAGTATATACCCTGGCTAGTATAGCGGATATGACAACTACAGCTACACACACAATAAGACCAGGAGTGTAATCTAGATGTTATGTGAGTTTGTAGAGGGAAACTAGGATAGTTACTGTATGGACTGTAAAGTAGTTAATCTAGATGTTATGTGAGTTTGTAAGGAAACTAGGATAGTTACTGTATGGACTGTAAAGTAGTGTAATCTAGATGTTATGTGAGTTTGTAAGGGAAACTAGGATAGTTACTGTATGGACTGTAAAGTAGTGTAATCTAAGTGATATGTGAGTTTGTAAGGGAAACTAGGATAGTTACTGTATGGACTGTAAAGTAGTGTAATCTAGATGTATGTGAGTTTGTAAGGGAAACTAGGATAGTTACTGTATGGACTGTGAAAGTAGTGTAATCTAGATGTTATGTGAGTTTGTAAGGGAAACTAGGATAGTTACTGTATGGACTGTAAAGTAGTGTAATCTAGATGTTATGTGAGTTTGTAAGGGAAACTAGGATAGTTACTGTATGGACTGTAAAGTAGTGTAATCTAGATGTTATGTGAGTGTAAGGGGAAAGTTACTGTATGGACTGTTAAAGTAGTTAATCTAGATGTTATGTGAGTTTGTAAGGGAAACTAGGATAGTTACTGTATGGACTGTAAAGTAGTGTAATCTAGATGTTATGTGAGTTTGTAAGGGAAACTAGGATAGTACTGTATGGACTGTAAAGTAGTGTAATCTAGATGTTATGTGGAGTTTTGTAAGGGAAACTAGGATAGTTACTGTATGGACTGTAAAGTAGTGTAATCTAGATGTTATGTGAGTTTGTAAGGGAAACTAGGATAGTTATTGTATGGACTGTAAAGTAGTGTAACAGAAAAACTATTGCGCACTAACCCAGCTACACACTGTGTGGAAAACAGCAGTGTAATATAAAATAAAATCAAATGTTATTAATCACAAGCGCCAAATACAACAGGTGTAGACCTTACAGTGAAATGCTTACTGACGAGCCCCTAACCAACAGTGCAGATTTAAAAAATACAGATAAGAATAAGAGATAAAAGTAAGTAGTAATTAAAGAGCAGCAGTGAAATAACAATAGCGAGACTATGTACAGGGGGGTACCGATACATAGTCAATGTGCGGAGGCACCGGTTAGTCAAGGTGATTGAGGTAATATGTAGGTAGAGTTATTGAAGTGACTATGCGTAGATGACAACAGAGAGTAGCAGTGGTGTAAACAGGGGGGGGCACTGCATATGGTCTGGGTAACCATTTGACTAGATGTTCAGGAGTCTTACGACTTGGGGGTAGAAGCTGTATAGAAGCCTCTTGGATCTAGACTTGGCGGCCGGAGAGAGAACAGTCTATGAGTAGGGTGGCTGGAGTCTTTGACACTTTTTTGGGCCTTCCTCTGACACTGCCTGGTATAGAGGTCCTGGATGGCAGGAAGCTTGGCCCCAGTGATGTACTGGGTCGTTCGCACTACAGTTTCCATACCAGGAAGTGATGCAACCAGTCAGGTTTTGTCGTGCCGTCTTCACGACTGTCTTGGTGTGCTTTGACAATGTTAGTTTGTTGGTGATGTGGACACCAAGGAACTTGAAGCTCTCAACCTACTCCACTGCAGCCCTGTCAATGATAATGTGGGCGTGCTCGGTCCTCTTTTTCCTGTAGTCCGAAATCATCCCCTTTGTCTTGATCACGTTGAGGGAAAGGTTGTTTTCCTGGCACCAAACGGCCAGGTCTCTGACCTCCTCCCTATAGTCTGTCTCTTCGTTGTCGGTGATCAGGCCTACCAGAGGTTGTTGTCCTGGCACCACACGGCCAGGTCTCTGACCTCCTCCCTATAGGCTGTCTTGTCGTTGTCGGTGATCAGTCCTACCAGAAGTTGTTGTCCTGGCATCACACGGCCAGGTCTCTGACCTCCTCCTTATAGTCTGTCTCGTCGTTGTCCTGGCACCACACGGCCAGGTCTCTGACCTCCTCCCTATAGGCTGTCTTGTCGTTGTCGGTGATCAGTCCTACCAGAGGTTGTTGTCCTGGCACCACACGGCCAGGTCTCTGACCTCCTCCCTATAGGCTGTCTCGTCGTTGTCGGTGATCAGGCTTACCAGAGTTTGTTGTCCTGGCACCACACAGCCAGGTCTCTGACCTCCTCCCTATAGGCTGTCTCGTCCTTATCCTGGCACCACATGGTCAGGTCTCTGACCTCCTCCCTATGGGCTGTCTCGTCATTGTCCTGGCACCACACGGCCAAGTCTCTGACCTCCTCCCTATAGTCTGTCTCGTCATTGTCCTGGCACCACACGGCAAGGTCTCTGACCTCCTCCCTATAGGCTGTCTTGTCGTTGTCGGTGATCAGGCCTACCAGAGGTTGTTGTCCTGGCATCACACGGCCAGGTCTCTGACCTCCTCCCTATAGGCTGTCTCGTCGTTCTCTGTGATCATCGGCAAATTGAATGATGGTGTTGGAGTCGTACCTGGCCGTGCAGTCATGATTGAACAGGGAGTACAGGAGGGGACAGAGCACATATCCCTGAGGGGCCCCTGTGTTGAGGATCAGCGTGGGGGATGTGTTGTTACCTACCCTTACCACTTGGGGGCGGCCCATCAGTAAGTCCAGGATCCAGAGTCAGAGGGAGGTGTTTAGTCCCAGGGTCCTTAGCTTTTTGATGAGCTTTGAGGGCACTATGGTGTTGAATGCTGAGCTGTAGTCAATAAACAGCATTTTCACATAGGTGTTCCTTTTGTCCAGTTGGGAAAGGGCAGTGTGGAGTGCAATGGAGATTGCGACATCTGTGGATCTGTTGGGGCGGTATGCAAATTGGAGTGGGTGTAGAGTTTCTGGGATGATGGTGTTGATGTGAGCCATGACCAGCCTTTCAAAGCATTTCATGGCTACAGACGTGAGTGCTTCGATTTGGTAGTCGTTTAGGCAGGTTACCTTAGTGTTCTAATAGAGATGAGATGTGAGTTTCCAGGGGAAACTAGAATAGTTACTGTCTTAACTGTAAGTACAATAGAAAACGAGAAAACCCCAGCTACACACTGTACAAGACCGCAGTGTAATACTGTAGCTGAAAAGTGAGTTTCCAAGGGAAACTAGGATAGTTGCTGTCTTAACTGTAAACAGAAAACGAGAAAACCCCAGCTACACACTGTACAAGACTGCAGTGTAATACTGTAGCTGAAAAGTGAGTTTCCAAGGGAAACTAGGATAGTTACTGTCTTAACTGTAAACAGAAAAGGAGTGAAACTTAGTATCCAGATCTTGCAGGGTAGGCTTAGCCTTCGGGTTCCGGTGGACAGACAAGTCACATAGAATACTAAGACAAACCCTCAGCGCCGCAATAATGGTAGACCAAACCGTGTATCGGCCAGGTTGGTACATTGTCACAAGTAATAAAAACAAGGACGAAACCCAAACGAGATGGCACAAGCCAAACCGAGTGGGGGGGGGGGGCAGGAGAGGACCCAGGTGGAGAGGATAGATAGCTAGCTAGTTAGCTGCTCCAAGCTATTGAATAGCTGCAGGTATACGTCTGTGTTTATACAGTCTAGAGCTCTTACCAAGCTAATCCTCTCTGGAATGAGCCGAGAAAAGGAAGGAGGTGGAAGTAATGCGGCAGCAGATATTTAAAACCTCTTTTGGCAAGGCGTGCCGCTYGCGACCCACCTCGACAWCATCCGGTGAAATWGCAGAMSGCCAAATTCAAATGACAGAAATAGTAATAATAAACATTCATGAAAATACAAGTGTTATACATCTGTTAAAAGATTAACTTCTTGTTAATCCAGCCGCTTTGTCAGACTTCAAAAAGGCTTTACGGCGAAAGCATACCATGCGATTATCTGAGGACAGKGCCCCGCTTACAAAAGCATACAAACATTTCATATGCATATCCTAGCTTCTGGGCCTGAGTAACAGGTAGTTTACTTTGGACACGTTTGTCATCCAAACTTCAAAATACTGCCCCCTAGCCCAAAGAAGTTAAGGGGGTCAGCCAAAGCACTACCCAGTTCACAGGACTAATCTGACATTTTTACTCGGAATGTATCCTGCCGATTGGATGGATACCATATTTGAGAGATCCAATATAGTGCTACATAACATGACTATATGACTCCTGACAGAGTAGTGAAACTCTTCTCCCAGTAAAATTGAACAGTGCTTCTACACCTGCATTGCTTGCTGTTTGGGGTTTTAGGCTGGGTTTCTGTACAGCACTTCGAGATATTAGCTGATGTACAAAGGGCTATATAAAATAAACCTGATTTGATTTGAATCCTGGGGCAACATTATGGGTGAGATTTTCAAGCCGCAAGATATTTTCAAGGTGCTAAACATTTCTTAGCTTTTCTCAAAGCTGCTATGAAGTGACTATTCATGCAATGTCATGACTTTGACTTTTATTTTACTGCCGCAGAAACAGGAAGTGACTATGGTACAATTTTAGTTGTGCAATAGAGCGCGGATCTGTGCGACACAATACATATTTTACACCACGAAAATGGTGCCCTAAGTTTGCATAATAATGCAACTCACTTGAGATTTGCTGGATGAATGTCATTGACCCCTGACCTCTAGACGGGGGTCCTTCTCCAGAAAAATGTTACTACTTTAAAGCTAATTTCCTGCAATTTATTTCTGACACTTTATTCAGATAGTAATGAAACAGAGAAACAGGCAAATGAAGAGGAACAGTGGGAAGGTTGGCAGCAGGGATTGGTCCCTGTTCTCAGGTGCAAAGTTATGTAACATGTGCCGGTAGTGTTACCACTACAACAAGGCTCTGAACAGGAAACACTAATATTAATGGTTGATGGGAGTGGGGGAGTGTTACCATAACAACAAGACTCTGAACAGGAAACACTAATATTAATGGTTGATGGGAGTGGGGGAGTGTTACAACTACAACAAGGCTCTGAACAGGAAACACTAATATTAATGGTTGATGACACTGGGGGAGTGTTACCATAACAACAAGACTCTGAACAGGAAACACTAATATTAATGGTTGATGACAGTGGGGGAGTGTTGCCATAACAAGAAGAGGCTGAACAGGAAACACTAATATTAATTGTTGATGGTTAATGGTTATGTTTAAAAGGTTGAAATAAGGCAGCAAAACAATATTACAATACTTGAAAAAGAAAACAGCATCAACAGTTTTAAGAAATTGCAATGTTTTACAGAACACCAACTCATAAATAACTAGAGCACACAACTAATATTTCACAACTTTCATGATTCAATATGTACTTTATTTTGTTACTGTAACAATAAGACTCTAAACAACCAGCAAAAATGTAAATAAACTATAATTTTTCATACGGAAAGAAGTATGTTCAATTGAAAAGTAAAATTAGCAAGTGCACGTCCTCTCCTCGCACGCCCGCAGACTGATTTTCAACTGTGACTCTTTGTACCAAAACTCAAAATTCTTCCTCGTTTTTGAAGAAAAGCCTGAAACCTTGAACAAAGGCAGTTGACATCTAGTGGAAGCTACTGGAATTGCATTCTGGGAGCTGGAATTGCATAGGACCCATAGCTTTCCATTATAAGAGCCTGGGACCTAAAAAAACAATAACTGGTTGGTTTTTCTTTGGATTTTCTCCTGCCATATCAATTGTGTTATAGGATCATAAATTATTTTAACATTTCTACAAACTTCAAAGTTTCCTATACAATGCTAACAATTATATGCATATCCTGGCTTCTGGGCATGAGTAACAGGCAGTTTACTTTGGGCACGTCAGTCAGGAGGAAATTCAGAAAACTAGACCCTGGCCCTAAGAAGGGGGAGTGTTACCATAACAACAAGGCTCTGAACAGGAAACACTAATATTTAAAGAGAGAGAGAGAGAGAGAGAGAGAGAGAGGTCAGCGCATATAGTTAAAATATGTCTCTTGTGATTGGTCGCCAGTGTATGTATGTATCTTGTGATTGGTTGCCATTGACTCAGGTGTCTCTGGGTTTGCTGATTGTGGAGTAGATGGGAGGAGCCTCAGAGGAGCTGTGTGGATGATTGGCAGTAGAGTAGACGGGGCTTTGACCAAAGTTCACAGTAGCATAGTCACATGATGAAGTGCCCACTTTAGCAATGGAAGCGGTGGCTTCATTGGGGCAGCTGCCCTCTTTAGTAATGGTGTCAGTGGCTTCGTTGGGGAATCTGGGGATCTTGTGGAAGTTGACGCTGGAGTAGTGGAGAGAGTCAGAMTGGCTTGTGGGTAAGTTGACGGTGGCATAGATGGTGGAGGTCGCAGCGTCTGAGTCTGACTGTAGGGGGCGCTCCTTTATCTCTTCATAGTCACCATCACCATGACAACCCTGGAAAGGAAGAAGAGGAGGAAGAGGAGTAGGGAGAGGGAGAGGAGGAGGAGGCGGAGTAGGGAGAGGGAGAGGGAGAGGAGGAGGAGGAGGATGAGGAGAAGGAGATGTGGGAGAGAGATACAAGGAGAGAGAGATAGACAGAGAGAGAGCGAGAGAGCGAGAGAGAGGCAGAGGGGAGTAGAGGAAGAGGAGACAATAGTATGACTAATAAAACACAACTCATTGACATGTTTCAATCCAAAAATAATAATTATAATACAGACACTGACCCCTTCATTGATTCCTGTGTCTGGACTCACTCTGTATGTTGAAGAGACAGATCCTGTGGAACACAACACACACACACAACACTCAGAGAAAGAGAGAGGCAGGAAGAGAGAGAGAGAGAAGAGCGTTTCACATCCCCAGAACCAGGCAGGTGTCAGACACTCCTCAGGGACTATTCATTCTCTTCTTCTCAACCAGGGCGCAATGATGATGTGGATATTATGCAAATGAATTTATCTGAAATAAAACTGAGATATTTGAAAAAAAGAACAGACTCTCTTTATAGACATGTTGTGTGTGGTGTTTGTGTGTGTGTGTGTGTGTGGTGTGGTGTGTGTGTGTGTGTGTGTGTGTGTGTGTGTGTGTGTGTGTGTTGTGTGTGTGTGTGTTGTGTGTGTTGTGTGGTGTGGGTGTGTTTCTCACCTGTGGCCTTGTTGTATTTCCTCTGTAGACTATGATCAGGCTGATCAACAGCAGTAACACTACCAGACTAATAGACACCATGACGACCACTGAGGTACCTGGAACACATACACACACACACACACACACACACACACACACACACTGTTACGTAACAGATTAGACAAACCTACTGTTACACTATACTTGCTAAGTCTAGGGTCGTGGCCTTGCGTACTGTTCTGCAACTTGACAGGTTTCTGTAACCTGACTAGGTGTTCTGTAACCTGACAAGTGTTCTGTAACCTGACAAGGTGTTCTGTAACCTGACTAGGTGTTCTGTAACCTGACAAGGTGTTCTGTAACCTGACTAGTGTTCTGTAACCTGACAAGTGTTCTGTAACCTGACAAGGTGTTCTGTAACCTTTCAATGTTCTGTAACATGACTAAGTGTTCTGTAACCAGACAAGGTCTTCTGTAACCTGACGAGGTGTTCTCTCACCTGACTAGTGTCTTGGAACTTTACAAGTGTCTTTAATCTGACAATGTTTTTGTAACTTTACAAGGTGTTCTGTAACCTGCAAGGTGTTCTGTAACTTTACAAGTTTCTGTAACCTGATAAGGTTCTTAACTTTACAAGGTGTCTGTACACTGACTAGGTGTTCTGTAACCTGACAAGGTGTTCTGTAACTTCACCAAGTGTTCTGTAACCTGACAGGTGTTCTGTAACTTCACAAGGTGTTCTTGTAACTGTACAAGTGTTCTGTAACCTAACAAGGTGTTATGTAACCTGACTACATGTTCTGTAACCTGACGAGGTGTTCTGTAACCTGACTAGTGTTCCGTAGCCTGACGAGGAGATCTGTAATCTGACTAGTGTTCTGTAACTTTATAAGGTGTTCTGTAACCTGACAAGGTGTTCTGTAACTTACAAGGTGTCTTTAACCTGACAAGGTTTCTGTAACTTTACAAGGTGTCTGTAACCTGACAAGGTGTTCTGTAACTCTTACAAGGTGTTCTGTAACCCGACTAGGTGGTCTGTTAACCTGAAAAGATGGTCTGTAACCTGAAAAGTGTTCTGTAACTTTACAAGTGGTCTGTAACCTGACAAGGTTGTTCTGTAACTTACAAGTGTCAACCTGACTAGGTGTTCTGTAACTTTACAAGGTGTTCTGCACCTACCAAGTGTTCTGTAACTCTACAGGTTGTTTCTGTAACTCTACAATGTTCTTAACCTGATAGGTTTCTGTAACTTTACAAGGTGTCTGTAACCCGACAAGGTGTTGTAACTTAACAAGTTGTTCTGTAACCTGACAAGATGTTCGGTAACCTGACTAGGTGTTCTGTAACTTTACAAGGTGACACTGCATACAGACATGTCTAACACTAACCTACCCACATATCATAACACTAACACTACCCTCATATCATACAACTAACTACCCTCTATCATAACACTAACCTCCCTCAATCATAACACTACATACAGACATGTCTACACTAACCTACCTCATATCATAACACTAACCTACCCTCATATCATAACACTAACCTACCCTCTATCATAACACTACATACAGACATGTCTACACACTAACCTACCCTCATATCATAACACAAACCTACCTTCATATCATAACACTACATCCAGACATGTCTAACACTAACCTAACCTCATATCATAACACTACATCAGACATGTCTACACTAACCTACCTCAAATCATAACACTAACCTACCCTCATATCATAACACTAACCTACCCTCATATAATAACACTAACACTACCATCATATCATAACACTAACCTACCCTCATATCATACACTACATACAGACATGTCTAACACTAACCTACCCTCAATTCATAACACTAACCTACCCTCATATCATAACACTAACCTACCTCATATCATAACACTAACCTACCCTCATATCATACACTACTACCCTCATATCATAACACTAACCTACCCTCATACATAACACTAACCTACCCTCATATCATAACACTACATACAGACATGTCTAACACTAACCTACCCTCATATCATAAACACTACATACGACATGTTTACCACTAACCTACCCTCATATCATAACACTAACCTACCACTCATATCATAACACTGACCTACCCTCATATCATAACACTACATACAGACATGTCTACCACTAACCTACCCTCATTCATAACACTAACTACCTCATCATACACTAACCTTCTCAATCATACACTACCTACCCTCATATCATAACACTAACCTACCCTCATATCATAACACATACCTACACATGTACTACCACTAACCTACCTCATCTATAACACTAACCTACCCTCATATCATAACACTACATACAGACTTCTACACTAAACCTACCCTCATATCATAACACTACATACAGACATGTCTAACACGAACCAAAATGAGACTTGTACATTCAAATTTGTAAATGTCGATTTACCAAATCCGTTGAGTAATGGTGATGATGATGGTGATGATGGTGATGATGGTGATGATGATGGTGATAGTGATGATGATGGTGATGATGATGCTGATGATGATGATGATTTTGAGATGAAGGTGGTTGTGGCTGGAAGTGCTGTAGTTGTTGTTGATTTTGTGATAATGGTGGTTGGTGCCACTGAAAACAATGGAAACAAGTGGGAAAATGTTTAAGCAAGGTGAGGAGAGGGAGAGAGAGAGTGATGGAGATGAAGCGAGCGAGAGATGGAGGGAGAGAGTCACAGGGAGAAAGAGAGAAAGAGAGTAGTAGAGAAAGCGAGAGAGAGAGAAATGGAGAGAGAGAGAGAGAGAGAGAGGGAGAGAGAAAGAGATATAGAGAGTGATAGAGAGATAGAGAGTGATAGAGAGAATGCACTGAAAGAAAAAGCCCGCAGAGCATTGTATGTAATAAAAATGAAATTATTAATATCAACATCCCAGTTAGATTTTGGACCAAAATATTTGATACTGTAATCTTACCAATAGCTCTTTACGGAAGTGAGGTTTGGAGACCACTCAATATCCTGGACTTTAAAATGTTGGACAAACATCCAATTGAAGCCCTACATGCAGAATTCTGTCAGAAAATTCTACAAGTCCAGAGAAATARACCAACTAATGCATGTAGGGCAGAATTGGGTCGCTTTCCAGTGGTAATGAAAATACAGAAAAGATCATTAAAATTTTGGCTCCATCTAAATTCAAGTCCAAATTCAAGTCTGCAATTTAAAGCACTTCAAACCCAAGAGCTGAGCCCAGAAACGAGCCCTCTCAGTCAGCTGGTGTTGGACCTAACCAACCAAGCTGACACCAGCACTGCTTCAAAAGAAAGATTTCCAATCAACAAAATCATGAACCAATCAAAGGACTCATATTTACAACATTGGAAAAACAAAACAAAATCCCAAAGCCGACTAAATTGCTATCTGACCCTAAACAGAGAATATGAATTGGCTGATTATCTCTACTCTGTCAGAGATACGAAGCAGAGACAGATCCTTACCAAGTACAGGCTGAGTTACCACCGTTTGGACATAGAAACCGGCAGACATAAAAAGACATGGCTACCCAAAGAGGAGCGTGTATGTGGTCACTGCACAACAGGGGAGGTAGAGATAGAGATGCACTTTCTCCTTTACTGTGAGAAATGTTCCTCACCAAGAAATTCATTATTCACAGAAATTACTACATTTATTCCAAATTGTAATTTATTAAACCCAGAGGAAAAACTCAAAATACTCATAGGCGAAGGAGCAATGGCTTCTCTTGCAGCCAAATATGTGTTTGCCTGCCATAGCCTGAGGGATACTGAATAATAACATCTGCATAGTAAACAGTAACGTAGTATTATTGGTATTACTATTATTGTTGTTACTATTATTATTGTTCTTGTGATTATCATTCCAAATTGTATGGGTAGTAGGGTGATGGTAATGATAGCAGTTTAGTGATGATGGTGGTAGTAGTAGTAGTAGTAGTAGTAATGATGATGGTGGTGGTAGTAGTAGTAGTAGTTGTACTAGTCATGATGATGGTAGTGGTGGTAGTAGTAGTAGTAGTAGTAATGATGATGGTAGTGGTAGTAGTAGTAGTAGTAGTAGTAGTAGTAGTAGTAATGAAATGATGGTAAGTGGTCAGTAGTTGTGATGATGGTAGTAGTAGTAGTAGTAGTAGTAGAATGATGAATGGTAGGTGGTAGTAGTAGTAGTAGTTACAGTCATAGTGTAGTAGTAGTAGTAGTAGTGATGATGTAGTGGTGTAGTAGTAGTGAGTAGTAGTAGTATAGTAGTAGTATAGTAGTGTAGTAATGTGATGGTAGTTGTAGTAGTAAGTAGTAGTAATGATGATGGTAGTGGTGGTAGTAGTAGCAGTAGTAGTAGTAGTAGTAGTAGTAGTAGTAGTAGTAGTAATGATGATGGTAGTGTAGTAGTGTAGTAGAAGTAATGATGATGGTAGTGGTGGTAGTAGTATATAGTAATGATGAATGGTAGTGGTGTAGTAGTATAGTAGTAGTAGTAGTAGTAGTAGTAGTAGTAGTAGTAGTAGTAGTAGTAGTAGTAGTAGTAGTAGTAGTAGTAGTAATGATGATGGTAGTGTGTAGTAGTAGTAGTAGTAAGTAGTAGTAGTAGTAGTAAGTAGTAGTAGGTAGTTAGTAGTAGTAGTAATGATGATGTAGTGGTGGTAGTAGTAGTAGTAGTAGTAGTATGATGATGGTAGTGGTGGTAGTAGTAGTAGTAGTAGTAGTAGTAGTAGTAGTAGTAAGTAGTAGTAATGATGATTGTGTGGATTGGTGTAGTAGTAGTAGTAAGTAGTAGTAGTAGTGTAGTAGTAGTAGTAGTAGTAGTAGTAATGATGATGGTAGTGGTGGTAGTAGTAGTGTAGAGTAGTAGTAGTAGTAGTAGTAATGATGATGTAGTGGTAGTAGTAGTAGTAGTATGATGATGGTAGTGGTGTAGTAGTAGTAGTAATGATGATGGTAGTGATAGTAGTAGTAGTAAGTATGATGATGGTAAGTAGAGTAGTAGAATGATGATGGTAGTGGTGGTAGTAGTAGTAGTAGTAGTAGTTAGTAGTAGTAGTAGTAGTAGTAGTAAATGATGATGGTAAGTGGTGGTAGTAGTAGTAGTAGTAGTAGTAAGTAATGATGATGGTAGTGGTAGTAAGTTAGTAGTAGTAATGATGATGGTAGTGGTAGTAGTAGTAGTAGTAAGATGATGGTAGTAGTAGTTAGTAGTAGTAGTAGTAGTAGTAGTAGTAGTAGTAGTAGTAAGATGATGGTAGTGGTGGTAGTGTAGTAGTTGTAGTAGTAGTAGTAATGATGATGGTAGTGGTGGTAGTATGTAGTAGTAGTAGTAGTAAAATGATGATGGTAGTGGTGGTAGTAGTAGTAGTAAGTAGTAGTAGTAGTAGTAGTAGTAGTAATGATGATGGTAGTGGTGGTAGTAGTAGTAGTAGTAGTAGTAGTAGTAGTAAGTAGTAGTAATGATGATGGTAGTGGTAGTAGTAGTAGTAGTAATGAGATGGTAGTGGTGGTAGTAGTAGTAGTAAGGATGATGGTAGTGGTAGTAGTAGTAGTATAATGATGATGTAGTATAAGTAGTTAGTAATGAGATGAGTAGTGGTGTAGTGAGTAGTAGTAGTAGTAGTAGTAGTATAGTAGTAGTAGTAGTAATGATATGGTAGTGGTGGTAGTAGTAGTAGTAGTGTAAGTAGTAATGATGATGGTAGTGGTAGTAGTAGTAGTAGTAATGAAGATGGTAGTGGTAGTAGTAGTAGTAGTAATGATGATGGTAGGTAGTAGTAGTAGTAAGTAGTAGTAGTAGTAGTAGTAGTAGTAATAGATAATGAGATAGAATGGTAGTGGAGGTGGTAGTAGTAGTAGTAGTAGTAGTAGTAATGATGATGGTAGTGTGGTAGTGTAGTAAGTGTAGTAGTAGTTAATGATGATGGTAGTGGTGGTATAGTAGTAGTAGTAGTAGTAGTAGTAGAGTAGTAGTAGTAGTAATGTGATGTAGTGGTGTAGTTAGTAGTATGATGATGGTAGTGGTGGTGTAGTAGTAGTAGTAGTAAGTAGTAGTAGTTAGTAGTAGTAGTAGTTAGTAGTAGTAGTAATTGATGATGGTAGTGGTGGTAGTAGTAGTAATGATGATGGTAGTGATGGTAGTAGTAGCAGTAGTAGTAGTAGTAGTAGTGGTAGTAATGATGATGTGAGTAGTAGTAGTAGTATAGTAGTAGTAGTAATGATGATGGTAGTAGTAGTAGTAGTAGTAGTAGTAGTAGTAGTAGTAGTATAGTAGTAGTAGTAGTAGTAGTAGTAGTAGTAGTAGTAGTAGTAGTAGTAGTAGTAAGTAATGATGATGATGGTGGTGGTAGTAGTAGTAGCTTAGTAGTAATGATGATGGTGGTAGTAGTAGTAAGTAGTAGCATGATGATGGTGGTGTAGTAGTATAGATGATGGTAGTAGTAGTAGTAGTAGTAGTAGTAGTAGTAGTAGTAGTAGATGATGATGTGTATACTAGTATAGTAAATAATGATGGTGTAGTTGTAGTAGTAATGTGATGGTAGTGTAGTAGTAGTAGTAGTTAGTAGTAGTAGTAGTAGTAATGATGATGGCGGTGTATAGTAGTAGTAATATGATGGTGGTAGTTGTAGTAGTAATGATGATGGTAGTTGTAGTAGTAGTAGTAGTAGTAGTAGTAGTAGTAGTAGTAGTAGTAGTAATGATGATGGTAGTGTAGTAGTGAGTAGTATAGTAGTATAGTAGTAGTAGTAGTAGTAGTAGTAGTAGTAGTAGTAGTGATGATGGCGGTGGTGTAGTTGTAGTAGTAATGATGATGACGGTAGTAGTAGTTAGGTAATAGTAGTAGTAGTAGTAGTGTAGTAGTAGTATGTGTAGTTGATGATGAGTAGTGGTAGTAGTAGTAGTAGTAATGATGATGGTAGTAGTAGTAGTGTAATGATGATGGTGGTGGTAGTAGTAGTAGTAGTAGTAATGATGATGGTGGTAGTAGTGTAGTAGTGTAATGATGATGGTGGTAGTAGCAGTAGTAGTAGTAGTAATGATGATGGTAGTAGTAGTAGTGGTAATGATGATGGTGGTAGTAGTAGTAGTTGTAGTAATGATGATGGTGGTAGTAGTAGTAGTAGTAGTAATGATGATGGTGGTAGTAGTAATAGTAGTAGTAGTGGTATGATGATGGTGGTAGTAGTAGTAGTTGTAGTAATGATGATGTGGTAGTAGTAGTAGTAGTAGTAATGATGATGGTGGTAGTAGCAGTAGTAGTAGTAGTAGTGGTAATGATGATGGTAGGTGTAGTACTGATGTAATGGTGAAGATGAGAGTTATTTAGTTATAAGTTAGTTATAGTTTCATCTTCCATGTTTAGCTTTTTATATTTATTACATTCTACTACTGACTTACCATTTTATTGTTGTTATTTTTGTATTTAATTTTGTTATTATTTTACTACCATTTTATATTATTATTTCTTATTGTTTATAATTTTATTACAATGTATATTCTATACATTGTTGCTTTGGCAATATTGAAACAATGTTTTTCATGCCAATAAAGCAGCTTGAATTTGATTTGAATTTGAATTAGAGAAAGAGAGTGATAGAGAGAACAAGAGAGAGAGAGAGAGAGAAAAAGAGTGATAGCTCAGCCTATCTCCCTGTCTCTCTTTCATCCACCTCCATCTCTCTCTCTCTATCTACCTCTCTCTCTCTATCTCTATCGCTCTCTCTCTCTCTCTCTATCTCTCTCTTCTCTCTCTCTCTCTCTCTTCTCCCTCCCCCTCTCTCTCTCTCTGCAGGTTTCATGATGACATTCATACTGAAACTTGGGGTTTTATATCTTGAACACATGACTGCTTAGTGATACTGAGCAGATATAGAAACACAGCAGTTATTACAGAGGAAGTTACAGTGTTCTGGTCCAGTGTCTTTTCACACCACTACAAACACACAGTTATTACAGAGGAAGTTACTGTATTCCACTACAAACACCCAGCCTCCACTAACACACTGACTAACATACTGTAGTTATAACTAATAGACTGATATAATAGAATGCTATATATTATTTACATGGTCAGACAGTATATAACATAGTTACTGCAGGTGTACAGCATGGAAAGCAGAGGAGGCTGGTGGGAGGAGAAATAGGAGGAGTGGCTCATCCTAATGGCTGGAATAGAATAGATAGAATGGTATTGATCCTCAAAGACACACAGAGTTTCCATGGTTTCCATGAGTTGATACATTTCCATCCGTTCCATTCCAGCCTTCACAATGAGCTTGTTCTCCTATATCTCCTCCCACCAGCCACCACTGATGTAAAGAGTTGATCCACTGACCCACAGAGAGGATAAATCTAGTGTAGTCTGCAGGTCTCCATCTTCTATCAGATCCACACCAGTATGTCCCAGAATCCTCTGGTCTCAGCTCTTTGATGTGCACTGTGAAGTTGGTCTTCTCACGGTTATCAAATAGGGAAAACCTGCCATTGCCTGCCATTTTGTTCTGTGTCCTAGATGTTATCTTATCTTCACATGTTGAAGGACTGTCCCCTTTACAAAATATCTTCTCTTTCTCCTCATTCTCCCGTGGATATTTACACCAGAGACTGACGACCTCCCCAACATGTCTTGTCTTCTTTACAGGTCTGTTCCTCAAATCTGTGAGGGACATTAAAAAAACACATGCAATAATGATTTTAATTAAACTACTTTTGTTGCATACAGTAGATATGAGTGTGTTTATGTTCACATGTTAAAGAGAAAGAAGAAGTTTATACTCACTTCTAACAAGCAGCTTCACCTGTGTGATCAGTGTAATGTAATGTTGTTCTGTCCTGCTGGTTTCTACTCCACACCAGTAGGTCCCAGTATCATCTTCAGTCAGGTCCCTGATGGTCACTGTGGAGAATATCTCTCTGCTGTTGTCAGACACAGATAATCGCTGTACGGGGTCAGATATTTTGTTGCTGTTGGAGTTCATGAAATTGCAGATGAAGCGATCTTGTTCCTTGCAGAAATACTTGATTCTGTCCTCATGGTCCTCTGGATAGTTGCATCTGATGGTAGCTTCTCCTCCCAGATAGGCCGTCTCTGTGACTGACTTCTCACAGCAGTCATCTGTCAATAGGAACACACATCACAACCTTAGTCTAATACTATAGACTGACTTCTCACAGCAGTCATCTGTCAATAGGAACACACATCACAACCTTAGTCCTAGTACTATAGACTGACGACTTCTCACAGCAGTCATCTGTCATAGGAAACACATCACAACCTTAGTCTAATACTATAGACTGACTTTTCACAGCAGTCATCTGTCAATAGGAACACACATCACAACCTTAGTCTAATACTATAGACTGACTTCTCACAGCAGTCATCTGTCAAAGGAACACAATCACAACCTTAGTCTAATACTATAGACTGACTTCTCACAGCAGTCATCTGTCAATGGAACACACATCACAACCTTAGTCTAATACTATAGACTGACTTCATTGACTAGTGGTACTGATCATGTGATAACATATGTAGCTAAATTCATTTAATAAGTTAAAGTAAAAGTCTCTCACCCTTCTTCACTCCAGCTCTACCTTGGTATAACTGTCAGGTATATAGGTTTGTCCACTCCACACCAGTAGGTCCCTTCATCTTGCTGGTCAGTTGTCTGATGATCACCTTGAAGTAGTTTCTCAGTGACGTCATACAGAGAGAATCTACCACTGTGGAACCAGGTGTTCTTCAATCAGTTGATTTGATCTTACAATCCAACTAACTGCCCACGCAGAAATATTTCTCATGACTTCTTTCTTCTGTGGAATAATGACAGTAGATGATGACAGTTCCTCCAGAGTATCCTGTCACTTTGAAGGAGCTCAAACAACCTGTCAATCAGACAAGAGAAAAACCTCTTGTTTAGTGTTTTGTATACTAATCAAATAAAATAAAAGTTATTTTGTCACGTGGCCGAATACAACGGTGTAGACCTTACAGTGAAATGCTATTTACAAGCCCCTAACCAACATTAGTAAAAAATAGGTTTAGTAAACAATAGTAAGTAAAGAATAAAACAGTAAAATGACAAGTGAAATAACAGTGAGGCTATATACAGGTGGTACCGGTCAGAGACAGTGTGCAGGGGCCGGTTAGTGGGCTAATTGAGGTTATGTAAATGTGGTAGAGTTAAAGTGACTATGCATAGATGATAAATGTTTACGGTTAGGATTCCTACACCAGTGGCATCCTCAAATTATACACACAGTACATACAACACACCGTAGTGTTTCCTTCTGTAGTAGCAGCCTTTATAAGAAAACTAACTGGATGTTATTACATTGTTATAGAAGTTATAAACAGCTTATTACCTGTCATGAAGGAGAGGAGGATGACTATCAGCAGGATCCTCATCTTGTTGTGTTCCAGTTGGTCCAGGTGTCTATAGGTCCTGATATAATGCTGTGTTCTTCCAGGTTGGTCCAGGTGTCTTAGGTCCTGATATAATGCTGTGTTCTCTCCAGGTTGGTCCAGGTGTCTATAGGTCCTGATATAATGCTGTGTTCTCTCAGGTTGGTCCAGGTGTCTATAGGTCCTGATATAATGCTGTGTTCTCTCCAGGTTGGTCCAGGTGTCTATAGGTCCTGATATAATGTTGTGTTCTCTCCAGGTTGGTCCAGGTGTCTATGTCCTGATATAATGCTGTGTTCTCTCCAGGTTGGTCAGGTGTTATAGTCCTGATATAATGCGTGTCTCTCAGGTTGGTCCAGGTGTCTATAGGTCCTGATATGCTGTGTCCAGTCTAAACTCTCTCTGTTCTCTTCTACTATAGGAACTTAAATACAAACTAATGTACTTCATGTACTCTCTCTCTCTCTCTCTGCCCCTCCTCTCTCTAACTCACTCTTTGCCTCGTACAACTATGTACTTCCCTATTTCTGCATCTCTCTCTTCTCTCTACTAGTTCAAACCCTCTACCACATGTTATTCTGACAGCCCCTCCCTCTTCCTCTTAACCAATCACATCTATGTTCCTACATCACACAGTAGAGAGAGAGAGGAGAGAGAGGGAGGGTGAGAGAAAGAGAGACAGAGTCCTCTATGGATCATAGCACAGAAACACCATTCAAACACTCTCATTCAGACTGGAGGCTGTCTACAGAGGAGAGACGATACTGAGGATGTCTACAGAGGAGAGAAACAGAGTTATTCTCCACTGGAGATGTCTACAGAGGAGAGAAACAGAGTTATTCTGCCACTGGAGCTGTCTACAGAGGAGAGAAACAGAGTTATTCTGCCACTGGAGCTGTCTACAGAGGAGAGAAACAGAGTTATTCTGCCACTGGAGGCTGTCTACAGAGGAGAGAACAGAGTTATTCTGCCACTGGAGGCAGTCTCCTCCATCTCTCTCCCTCCAGCTCTCTCTCCCTCCATCTTTCCCTCAATCTCAGCTCTGTGCGTCTAATGACAGTGGTACATGCTGATGAGACAGGTACAGAGTGACAGGTACTGGTTTACTGACAGCACCAGTGGAGGCTGGTGGGGGAGGACTACTTATAGTAATGGCTAGAATGGAACGTATCAAATACATAAATATATTGGTGCTTTATTGATAAATACACATAGTCTCATTTCCCAGTTGTCATGACTGTCCTGTGAGGATCAGACTGATGGGGGGTGACAGTAACCAGGGCTGTTGATTCGTCACCTTCACACCCTGCTGTAAATCTCTGGAGGGGGAAACTTTGTCTCTCTACCCTTTAGTATTGGGATTGAAATGTCTTTTGTCTAGAGAGACTTTTGCCCAAAACTCTAACTTTGGAACAGTATTTCTAACATCCGAATGTAGAATGTAGAATGCAGAATGTAGAATGTATATGTCAAGTTTCCATCCTATAGACACTGTAAAATGAAGATAATATTTTTGTTAAGAATTTGATTCAAATTTTCTAACGAGTACATAGTTTTGATGAAACATTGCCCTGTAAGTAGCCACGCCTGAGGGACCTCAGAGAGCGTTTCAGCATGATGGTAACACCCCATTTTTACTAGAGTGTATAAAGGATTGCCTAAGAATTAACATATCAGACCAGAACATTTCTGTGTTGCTGCTGGCGTGTTAAGTGGTCAGGAGCTGAACGCTGAAAAATCAACCTTTAGACCAGAAAGATGTGAGACCATGGAAACGGTTAGAACTTAACCTCAACACGAGGTGAAGAAGATAAACTCACCTTCCTTTAGACCAGAGAGACGAAGAGCTGCAGCTCATGTCCATCTTGGTCCGAATCCTGAGTGCCAACACGAGGAGGAAGAGGCGAGAAGCTCACCTCAGACAATCACTGGTACAGCTGATTAGCYGTCTTAAGTCAGATATCGAGAAAAACGAATCTAAAGGACTATCTTGCTATGCTCATCACCAACTCTCATCACTGTTGACATGGCTGGTTATCTTCCAGAGTGAACAACAGTAGAAGACGGGAAAGGGAAACCCCTTTCGGACAATCAGAGCCAAACAGCTGGAAGGTCAACAACTTTCCGAAAAGGCTTAGTTCCGACCGAGATAAACGAAGAACAGCATTCAACACGTAAATACATTCATTATTTCCTATACCGAACGGGCGGTGGTTCGTGTGCAAAGTATGCGATTAGTTGGAGAATAGTTATGGAATGTGACCATGATAAGTGTCCATTTCAAGCCGTCATATCTTGTTAGTCCACTAGGGACTTTTGTCTCATGCAAGTGTGTGTGTGTTCTGTTATTATTTAGTTAGTTAGTAAATAAATTATTCAACCAAATTGTATAGTACTGAATAATGATCAAGGTTGGGCTTCTTGCAGATCCAAGAAGGTTACGACTGTTCAGAATGAGAATTGATATGAGTTAATGATTAATAAGTGATTGTTCAGAATGAGACTGATATGAGGTATTACTTAATAAGTGACTGTTCAGAATGAGACTGATATGAGGTAATAATTAATAAGTGACTGTAGTCACTACGCTACTGTGAAGTTGACAGTAGCGTAGTGGAGACAGGCTGTATCTCTGGGGATGTTGACAGTAACATAGTGGAGACAGGCTGGATCTCAGGGGAAGTTGACAGTAGCATAGTGGAGACAGGCTGGATCTCTGGAGAAGTTGACAGTAGCATAGTGTAGTCAGGCTGGATCTCAGGGTAGTTGACAGTAGCATAGGTCACAATGTCTGGGACCTCTGAAGACCGACCAACGTTGAAGTGGATGTCATCTGGACAGGGATTGGTTGCCGTGGCATAGATGATGGTGATGTCACAGGCTGTATCTGAGTTCTGATTGGTTGCTGTGGCGTAGATTTGGTTAGCGATGGTTCCTGTGTCTGGATCCTGGTTGGTTGTCATGGAGTCAGACACCAGCAGTCTGGCAGAGTGTTTAGATGCTAAAGAGGAAAAGAAAGATGTTATTTATAAAAATCTATATTTATTTTTGACATATTTGTTAATTCTTTAAATAATGATTGTTTGTGATAACTAGCGTACCTGTTGGTCTCCTGTCTTTGTCTCTCCTCTGTCTAAAGAACATGAACAGCAGCAGTCCCAGCAGTAGTAGAACAACACCCAGACCAACACCAGAGAACATCACATCACCTAGAACACCCAGAACAACACCAGAGAACATCACATCACCTAGAACACCCAGATAAACACCAGAGAACATCACTTCACCTAGAACATCCAGACCAACACCATAGAACATCAGATCACCTAGAACACCCAGACCAACATCACATCACCTAGAACACCCAGACCAACACCAGAGAACATCACATCACCTAGAACACCCAGATAAACAACACCAAGAAACATCACATCACCTAGAACACCCAGAAGACAGTACTCAGGCATAATGTAACAGTGATGGTACATTAGCTAGTCTCTACTGTACTGTACTTCTGGTTTCTTCATTTCAGAGGGAGGGAGGAGGAAGACAACATCAGACAGAGAAACATGTGGTGTTGAGGAGAGCAGAACATAGAGAGGAATTGTTAATGAGGTATCATATGTCACAGTCAGATTATTCAATCTAATATGAGTATCAGGCAACGCATTTTTTAAGTTAGGTTCTTTATTCAATGTCTGCAGGTGGAAAATGTAATGACTAGTTTCTACACAAGGTGTGTGTCTTTAGATTCATAGTTGTAGTTTATGAGGGAAGGATGCTTGGTAGTTGTAGTCCATGTAACGTATGTGTTGGTAGTTGTAGTCCATGTTACAGTATGGTGCTTGGTAGTTGTAGTCCATATACAGTATGGTGCTTGGTAGTTGTAGTCCATGTTACAGTATGTGCTTGGTAGTAGTCCATGTTAATATGGTGCTTGGTAGTTGTAGTCCATGTTACAGTATGGTGCTTGGTAGTTGTAGTCCATGTTACAGTATGTGCTGGTTTGTAGTCCATGTTACAGTATGGTGCTTGTAGTTGTAGTCCATGTTACAGTGTGGTGCTTGGTAGTTGTAGTCCATATTAACAGTATGGTGCTTAGTAGTTGTAGTCCATGTTACAGTATGGTGCTGGTAGTTGTAGTCCATGTTACAGTGTGGTGCTTGTAGTTGTAGTCCATGTTTACAGTATGGTGCTCTGTAGTTGTAGCCTTGTTACAGTATGGTGCTTGGTAGTTGTAGTCCATG
>NW_019945155.1:50517-51510 GCF_002910315.2 Salvelinus sp. IW2-2015
TGTTACAGTATGGTGCTTGGTAGTTGTAGTCCATGTTACAGTATGGTACTTGGTATTTGTAGTCCGTGTTACAGTATGGGGCTTGGTAGTTGTAGTCCATGTTACAGTATGGTGCTTGGTAGTTGTAGTTTATCTCTAAGTGTCATGTGGTGCCGAGGGTTCATTATGTTATCATGGTGAAGCTGTTGTTACCTTGTGTTCTAGTCATATCTGTGGTGGTGATGCTGTTGTTACCTTGGGTTCTAGTCATGTCTGTGGTGGTGATGCTGTTGTTACCTTGTGGTCTAGTCATGTCTGTGGTGGTGATGTTGTTCCCTTGTGTTCTAGTCATGTCTGTGGTGGTGATGTTGTTGTTACCTTGTAGAGAGAGAGAGAGAGAGAGAGAAAGAGAGAGAGAGAGAGAGAGAGAGAGATGTAGGTGTGTAGTCTTTAGAGAGCCGTGCCTCTTAGGGTAGTATATGTACCAGTAGTGGAGTTTGAGGAATCAGTGGCTATAGTGATGTTTGTTGATGGGTTTGTCTTGGAGAGGAGAGGTCTGGAGGTGACAGGGCCAGGGTTGGGTGGAACAGGAGCTGTAGAGAAAGACAGAAAGACAGAAAGACAGAAAGTAGAAGGTGTCAAAATGCTCTCGAGTTTAGCTAAAAGACTGTCTATCTTTCTCTCTGACACACACACATAGCTACTATGAGTGACTGGGAAAGAACCTGTCTTTCTCTCTCTGTCTATCTATCATACAGGCAAATACACACACACACACACACACAGTGGTGTAAAGTACTTAAGTAAATATGCTTGAAAGTACTACGTAAGTCATTTTTGGGGGTATCTTATTAAGAGAACATCCCTGGTCATCCCTACTGTCTCTGATCTGGTGGACTCACTAAACACATGATTCCTTTGTAAATGAAGTCTGAGTGTTGGAGCCCCTGGCTATCTGTAAATGAAGTCTGAGTGTTGGAGCCCCTGGCTATCTGTAAATGAAGTCTGAGTGAT
>NW_019945156.1:0-7679 GCF_002910315.2 Salvelinus sp. IW2-2015
TTTTTAAGACATAAAAAACAGTCTTAAAACAAATATATATTGCATGACCTTTGACTGAATTACAGTTGAGACAGACAAACACAGGCTCGCCCAGTTATTCAGAGACTGACTCCACCGTTCAAGAAAAAATGCCAGGTTACAACCCTACGAGACTACCCACAACGCCACGCGGCAACAACGCAGACAGGCACCTTCCACAGCAACAAGAGCTGTTCTAGTCTGGACAAAAAAAAGAATTAGAGATATCAATTTAGAAAACTCCTGATGGACGAGAGAGAAGGGGAGGGGGATTTCACATAAAGCCTGAGATTAACGCTCACATCAACCCTGAGAGAAGAAGTGAGCAACCAACAACCCCACAACCGTAAACAGAGAGAGAGACGCAAGAGAGAGAGACCAGGCGTGGAGGCCATCTTGGTGAAAAATAGGGTGGCTAGGAGGTTAGGATGATGAAAGCAAATTTATAATTTTGGAAAAAGCTGCAATTACAGAATGAGGTTTTGGCTTTGAATGCAGAGGGTGGTTGTGCATCTTGTGTGGACACAGTATACTGTAAAAAGGCTTTGGTTTCAGACGTGGCTCTGGCAAGGAGTGTCTGCTGAAATAATAAGGAATGTGTAGGAAGCAATACTGCTCCCCCTTTGGTGCACCCATAGTCAATATCCCTGTAGTTTTCAGAGATCTGGAAGAACCAGTCTAGGGCGCAGGTAGCCTAGTGATTAGAGCGTTGGGCCAGTAACCGAAAGGTTGCTGGATCGAATCCTGAGCTGACAAGTAAGAATGATGTCGTTTTTTATTTAGTAGTTTTCTGCCCCTGAACAACGGAGTTAACCCACTGTTCCCAGGTAGGCCATCACTGTAAATAAGAATTTGTTCTTAACTGACTTGCCTAGTATATAAAGGTTATATGAAAAAAAAAACTGTAAAAAAACTGTAGGACACTAACCAGTTCAACAGGCTAAGAGCAGCCTTCATCGTATGGCTTGCACCTACCTACCCATTACTCTATCGGTGAACACTTAAGAGGACTGGGCTAGGGAAGAGGGTCTCGGAACAAAGTGGAATTTGATGCCCATGAACAGAACAGTAGGCTGAAGGTAGGTCGAAGGGTAGTCTGTAGCTCAAAACCCATATTGAATTGTCTTAGCTTTCTGGAAGGTCTTGACAGTCAGAGAAGAGAGGACTACTCACCACATCGTCTGAGGTAAAATCAATGAAGCCCGGCAGAATCAGGAAGTCGCTGAAAGACAGACAGAGCAAGAGGTCAGGGGTCAAGGTTCACAGGTTGTCATGGCTAAAGAAAGATGGCRTAAGACAAGAGGACTACAAGATTCATAGTGCAGTGCAATGCAACTGCCAGCCAACTGGTGACASTGGGTCAGAAGTGGCCTATAAAAACCCCTCACCCTTTTCCCCACCCAATTTCAAAGTTTACAAGTACCTCCACCATGTTGGAGTTGGGTCCAAAGCAGGAAGTGTTGAAAGCCAAAAGGGGAATATGTGCAAATTAGCCCCTAGAACTGCCACTTCGACTGAGCCTGGTAACGACATAGGGAAAACTAGTTCTCGCAATGGTTGATGAGTCTGACCTGAAAGTTGCCTGTGATATAAATTTGAATAAACTAAACTACACGTGAGTTTGTGTTAAGAACTAAAAGAAAATGGCTTGATCCCAAAAATTGTACGTTCATAAGTTCACCCTCTAGTGATCGCTGATCAAGCTGCCCCTTCCCTTTGCCTTGTACTCTAGTCTAAAGAGAAACACTGTCTCACCCTGTTAGTCCAGTGCTCGACAAAAGCATCTGGGTTTCAACTTAATTTTTTAGACTGTATGAACACAATGGCAGGCAGAGAGAGAGAGAGCGGTAGACAGCAAATGAGACAGGGAGAAATAAGGATGATGTGTTTTTCACAGATTGGTGTGAAAACACAGACAGACTGGACAGAGAGAGAGAGAGAGAGAGAGTCTTTGTCTTAGAGAGAGAGAGATGGGGAAAAGTGAAAAACAGAATAAGATGGAGGAGAGCAGGAGAGAATGTCTCTAAATCAGATAGAACGGGAGGAGCGAGCAAGAGAAACAAAAACAGAGAATGGCTCCCTGTCCTTTATCATGCGTCAGACCATTCCCCTCTCTCCTCCGCCTGTGTGGGTGAAAAGACGGGGCCTAAAATATGTCTACCAAACGGGACAGGGAGGGGGTTCCCGTACCTGGCCCTTGATCTATTGCCAGCAAGCCGCCAGACACCTCACAAACATCAACACAATCTGACAGGAGGCAGAGGGAAAACATCTGCCAGCATTTAAGGAAACCACAAACCTCCGCTGATTCTGATCAGCTCTCACTAGCCAGACCAACCCCTAACCAGCATGAGCCAAATGGTAAAAAGTGTCACTGGATCATTGATAAGCAGCCTTTATTTATTCGAGTTTTTGATTTGCCACCAATTTCCATATCAGAATACAAGTTACAGTGGTCACTTGGGTTTAACCTGTAACCTATACTTTAAAACTTCTTAAGGCTAGGCACTATTTTCACATCCGGATGAAAAGTGTGCCCAAAGAAACTGCCTCTACTCAGGCCCAGAAGCTAGATATAAAACACTAAAGTTTCTAAAACTGTTTAAAATTATGCCTGTAAGTATATAACAAACTTATTTGGCAAGCGAAACCCAAGGACAAACCATCCAGGATTTTGTTGTTGAGGTCACTCTTTTCAATGGGTTTCTATGTGATCTAGATTTCTAAGGCACTTGCTTGCAGTTCCTATCGCTTCCACTAGATGTCAGTCTTTAGAAATTGGTTGATGTTTTTCCTTTGAAAATAGAAAAGAAGGGCTGTTCAGAACGAGGGTCGAGTCGGTTGTGCGTTGGGCGCGCGACCTGAAAGCTCGCTCCACTTTGTTTTCGTCCGGTATTACACAGTTATCTCCGTCTAAATTTACCGATTATTTACGTTTACAAATACCTAAAGTTGAGATTAGAAAGTTGTTTGAATATGTTTGGATCAGTTTACAGGTAACTATATTATGATATCTTTGTAGTCATGTTGCGCATTGGAACCTGTGTTTTTCTGGATCAAACACGCCAAATAAATGAACATTTGAGATATAACGACAGAATTTATCGAACAAAAGGACCATTTGTGATGTTTAATGGACATATTGGAGTGCCAACAGAAGAAGATCTTCAAAAGGTAAGGCATGAATTATATCGTTATTTCTGACTTGTGTRGCGCCTGGCGGGTTGAAATGTGATTTTCATGTGTTTGTTTGATGGGGTGCTGTCCTCAGATAATAGCATGGTTTGCTTTCGCCGTAAAGCCTTTTTGAAATCTGACACTGTGGCTAGATTAACAAGAAGTTCATATTTAAACCGATGTATAACACTTGTATGATTCATGAATTAATATGAGTATTTCTGTTTTTGAATTTGGCGCGCTGCTATTTCACTGGGTGTTGTCAAATCAATCCCGTTAACGGATTGGCGCGCGAAGGGATCACTAAGAAATTAAGTGGCCAGGTTGACCCAGAATGCAACAAAAAATATGTGGAAAATGGGATCTTGATGAGTAAGACCTAGATTCGGACTTCCCTTGTGGAGATGGCACTCCACCTAAAAGCAATGAAATAGTTTTTTTGTCCAGGTTCAAATGTATGTTTTGTCCACAGGAGTAAATAATTATATACGGCATTCGAGAAGAACTAACTAGAGTTTGACGTGACACATTAGGGTTTTAAATACCAAAGACAACACTGGCTACCTTTCAATATGGTTTGCAATCGAATGTTGAATGTGGACAAATGCATGATGRCATTTCGGCCACACCAGTGGTGTAGACAACCACAAACTGCCCGAGTTAGACATTATTATGACCCTTCAACCACTAAGTAGAAAAAGTGGGTAGATCTGATTTAGAGTGCACTTACCTGTCTAGTCTTGCATACTATTAATGTATAAATATCTATTGCATGACATCTGTTATGAAAACAGTTTCAGGCCCTAGTAATGCTGGGTGCGACTTGATTAATCTTCATTTCATGCAAGACATTTTTGACACCAGCCTGGATAGCACTACTTCATAACCTTGTTCTACGCTACACTTCTGCAGAGCCTGGATAGCACTACTTCATAACCTTGTTCTACGCTACACTTCTGCAGAGGCAGTGCACTACACATGTAGAATTATGTCACGATTGTAATCTTTTCATTTCTCGTCCCTTTGCCACGTAAGTGGATTGAGAATACATTGTCTTCTACACCAATGTCCCGGGGGAGAATTGCGTTGGAGAGATGAGGGGGTTGAATGGGGCTAATTAGAAGCCGAGGATGATTAGGTGGCTGTGATCATAAGACATCATCATGGAATCATCCCATGAAGCCATTGACAGAAAATNATAGCACTACTTCATAACCTTGTTCTACGCTACACTTCTGCAGAGCCTGGATAGCACTACTTCATAACCTTGTTCTACGCTACACTTCTGCAGAGGCAGTGCACTACACATGTAGAATTATGTCACGATTGTAATCTTTTCATTTCTCGTCCCTTTGCCACGTAAGTGGATTGAGAATACATTGTCTTCTACACCAATGTCCCGGGGGAGAATTGCGTTGGAGAGATGAGGGGGTTGAATGGGGCTAATTAGAAGCCGAGGATGATTAGGTGGCT
Organism: Salvelinus sp. IW2-2015; assembly: GCF_002910315.2. Classification (NCBI taxonomy): domain Eukaryota; kingdom Metazoa; phylum Chordata; class Actinopteri; order Salmoniformes; family Salmonidae; genus Salvelinus; species Salvelinus sp. IW2-2015. Next base: position 4,669 of record NW_019945156.1, read on the forward strand.
GTGATCATAAGACATCATCATGGAATCATCCCATGAAGCCATTGACAGAAAATGACTGCATTGATGAATTCTTTATGACAYGGGTAATATATGATAATAACATGCAGCAGAGTCATCTGCTGTACTAGAAAATGTTGAGTTGCTGAAAGACTATTGATCCAGCTTGGTGAAATGGCCTTGAGACCCCGACAGAACATCTCAGCTCACCCTGGCYAACACTTTCATAAGGGAGCATGTATTAAGCTCCAGCATGTTTTGGTGTGGACAGTAAGCCTGCCAGATTACAGCAGCAACCGGTAAGCAAACACCTCAAAGCCAGTAGGCCTTTGCCAGATGTGTTCTCACTGGCTCTTTCTCAATTTATCTTGCCTTTGATTCCTTGCATCCCCTCTCCCCGCCTCCCTCTCAAAATACATTGGAGAAGAAAGTCCAAGGGGAGTGACTTGACCTCCTTTAATACGGTTAAAAAGGAGCCGAGGAGATAGGGAAAGACGAATTGAGATTGAGCCACTGTCGCTAACATCCTGGGTTGCCATGTTTGTGAGGCAGTTGTCTGTGGTTGCCATGGTGGAGACACAGCTGTATGATACAGGTAATATGGGCCCAGATGTGGTGCAAAGGAGGGCATCCTCACTTCCTCTGATGCCGTGCCCCGAGACGCTCACATGACAGTACCTCGGGCTAGTCATGTGCTTGCCTTGCCTTTAAGCAGGACGTGCTTCATTAAGGAGTGGAGGGACGTGCTGGTATCACACACACATACATTGCCTAATCAATTAACCCKTGTGAACTGGGACTAACTCTCCATTCAAATGTGTAGTGTAAATAGTGAATAKCCTTATTGTGTGGATGTTAAGTCTGAACCATAACATTTAGTAATTTAGCAGACGCTCTTATCCAGTGCAATTAGTGTTAAACTGTAAGAAACAAAATGGTTGAGTTGTACCTGCTTGTTGTCTAAATATTGTTTGTCTCACAAACGCCACATAATCGGTTTAGAATGAACAGGGTATTCATTTAATATATAGATTTTTTTTAAACTTTTAGCCCCTTTTTTATCCCCAATTTCATGATATTCCATTGGTAGTTACAGTCTTGTACGATTGCTGCAACTCCCCTACGGGCTCTGTTTAGGCAAAGGTCGAGAGCCATGCGTCCTCCGAAACACAACCCTGCCAAGCCGCACTGCTTCTTGACACACTGCTCGCTTAACCCGGAAGCCAGCTGCACCAATGAGTCGGAGGAAACACCGTCCAACTGGCGACCGTGTCAGCTTGCAGGCGCCCGGCTCGCCAGAGCCTGCTGCACCACTTGGGAGGCCCTAGGGTATCCATTTAACATAGGTTCCGTACTAAATGGCACCCTATTCCCTATGGTCAAAAGTAATGCACTWTGTAGGGGACAGGGTACCATTTGGGACGGCGCCACATATAGTCAGAAGACATAGGCTACAACATCAACACAAGGACGTGAATGTTACTCTATTTTAAGTAGGTGTTGGAAGCATTTTATAGCAGTTAGTCATTTCTGTCAAGTCCTCTAGCCAGAGGTATGTTCAAGAAGCAAAACGATGCACAGAGTTTTGGGCAACAGTCTTGGGCAAAGGGGTGAAATTAGTGAAGTAGCTTGCTGTGGCAACATACCAATGCAATGACCGTCTGCCATATTGGGGCATCCCAATGCTTCGCTTGTTGAAATCAAGTTAGTTTTAAACAGAGTGAAAGTGAATTGAGGGTTGTTCAGTGAAAGTAAAAACAAGTGAATATGAAATGAGCAGATAAAGAAAGGGCCTTAGGATATGAGTGCAGTCAGATTTCATTACTAGATAGATTAGATAGTGATTGAATGTCTCAAAGAATCAAATAGCAGTTCATGCACTATGATTCTTCAGAGCAGTTAAAGATGCAGCCATATCATTACCGGAAGCAAATATCAGCCTATGGTGCAGATCAGGTTAAGCAATCAACCCCCACCACCCTGCCCTACTCATTCATCCGTATAGATCAGTGTTTTTCTCAGCCAGCTAAAAATTACAATAATACAATTGGTGGCGAATGTGGTGTTTACTTCTGCCAAATTCATCAACAAGGTACCTTATTGATTCAAATCTATTTTTAATGGGACAATCATTTGCTTCCCCTATATGAACTCATCGTTTGTTGACAAGAGGTTTTTACAGTATAGTGTATATAGTGTCAAAATGGTTGAAAAGTCAACCGTTTTACTCACTTGTAAGTCAACCCGTCGCCTTTAGAGCATAGCTCTTCTGCCGTTTGACCATCAGCGACAACAGACTGTTGTTGAGCAGATCTGCGATTCAAAACGTGTTGGCCATCATTACAAAGCGCCGCCCGCATCTCGTCCATRATCGCCTGCGCTTAGGTTTGGACAGRTCGAGAGCGTACTTGCACAATACGGTTCTATTTGGCATTTGTATTGTGGTTGAACTGAACTTACTTGTAGGTGAGGCCGTCTCCAACGGAGAAAAGCTGTTGTGCGGAGAGTCCATCTTCTGGGACATAGCCCGTACCACCACTGATCAGGAAATCAGCCATGCTGTCAAATGAAAAGGATGACAAMCAGGCATTAGAMTGTAGCCATCGTTRCAAGTGTAACATTCAATGRATTTTCAKATATAATTAGCCATCAATAGATGAAGGGTTAAAAGGTGACGACGCTTTGCGTCTGTGAATGACTATTAGTGCTGAGTGATTAACCCAAAACGCAGTGTTTTTTTTAAACAAGGCATTTCGTTCAGGTTTTTTCTGTGATATCAATGCGCTTATTGCGCAGTTTCTCTAGAGACAAATGTTATCAAGCCCGAACTGTTCGATGTAGTAGGGAGTTGTAGTTTCCAAAAGGCCAATATTCTACATAGTTTCGCATGGAAAACGTGGTATTTACCTATAATGACCATAATCCATTGCATGCCTACTTGTCCATCTGTGTTTCTTTTAGCTTGCTACATTAAAGAGACAAGAATGCTCGTTTGAAAGGAGAGCAGTTGCTTC
>NW_019945156.1:8419-13010 GCF_002910315.2 Salvelinus sp. IW2-2015
TTTCCACTTCACATTCACAATAACAGCACTTACAGTTTACCGGGGCAGCTCTAGCAAGGCAGAAATTTAACTGACTTATTGGAAAGGTGGCATACTATGAAGGTGCCATGTTGAAAGTCACCGAGCTCTTCAGTAAGGCCATTCTACTGCCAATGTTTGTCTATTGAGATTGCATGGCTGTGTGCTCGATTTTATACACCTCTCAACAACGGGTGTGGCTAAAATAGCCGAATCCACTCATTTGAAGATGTGTCCACATACACAAAAGTAACTCTACCTGAAATTGATAGTTGTTATTCAACAGTCAAAAAAGTATGCCTTGTTTACATTGAAGAAATACTAAAATTGTGATTTTGCCAGACAGCAGCTCTATAGAGGTGAGATGACTTGAAATGAAAGTCATCAAATAAAACAAATGTAATATACAGAACTGAAATATTGTATTGAAGTAAAATAATGTCAATAAATGGTTAAGTGATAAGAAGTAATCGCAGTCACGGACATTTTATTCACCGTTTCATTATGTGTTGTTATTATCGAACCTGAAAACATTACTTTTTTTTATTATAGTCTAACTGAAACCTAACCGACCTCACAAGRACAGATCGCTGCGCACTAACGACTATGCGTTTTCAAAATGTGGATGACCCACTAACATCTATAAGAAACCTTTCTATTAGAGGGGGCATGCTGGCAAAATAGAGCCTCACGAAATTAACCCTTTCATGCACTGTTGTGTAAATATCCATGCCAAAAATAGCAGCAGCACTAATGTTAGCTACATGTTTAAATAAAACACGTTGCTTTACATTTTTTCACGTTTGCTATATATATATAGCAATTTCTTTTTACAATTTACTGGATAAACACCAGGAAAATAGAGCACACTAATGTTATCTTTATTGTTTGTGGTGGCTGTCCATGCAAACAAAACAGCCATCAAGCGACACTATGAGTTAATAAGTCATGTTAAACAATGATCTGTTKAGCAAAAACGTTTCCTTCAAGCACATATTTATCCAGACTACCTACACAGTGTTCTGGATAGCTGCTGAAAGGCAACRGTGAGCAATGCCTGTCAATACCGTAGCTAGCTACAGTAGTTAGCTTGCACTTACTAACGTTAACTGGCTACTGTACAGCTGAGTACCTAACAATGGTTACAATGCCTACATGTGGGGAAAATAAAACATGGCTATATTAACGATTGACGAATCTAGCCAACTGTCCGCAGCCTAAGTATTTATAGATTTCCATCCATCATATGTCTTTAACATATCGTTTGCAATGTATTTTATCACCAAAGCTGCACTATAAATTAGCCATCTAATTTCTTGCCACGCAGGTCAAAATGATAAGAGTGCGTGCGTTATTCAGCAGGAGCATGTGTCAGCTAGCGGTAGCCGGCTAGCAAGCTAGCTAACATGTTTCAACTCATTACTGAAGATGATCTGTATTCTACGCAATTAGCCACCTCACCACGTTCTTAGTCTTACTTACAGTTACCTAATGATAGTTACGTTAAGAAAATGTGAAACAAAAAATCAATTCCAGCCCGTTTTCTACCTCTTGAAGCTGACCACGTTGAAGGTTTTCGGAATGCGAACTTTCTAGCAAGTCCAAAATGAGCGGAAGCAAAGTGTGCTTTCTCTATTGTGGAGGGAACCAACCCACAATTAATTTCCCTACTACAAACTCAAGTGATGATGCGAGGCTGGTCCAAATTTCATTGCCTGTCGCTGCTACAGTTATGAAGAAGAATATTTTCGCAGAAGCATCGAAAATGGATGCGTCACATCCCCTCTCCTCCCACGTGGGGCTCTCATTGAATTCGAAAACATGAGGGTAAAAATCTCAACTCAATCACAGARTTTGCAGGTTAGTGAGATTATGTCCTTGTAATTTATGTAATATACCTAATATCTGCACTGCAGAGTGCAGACCATACATCGTTTGGAGGAGAAAATCATGCATTTAGGCTACAGGGAAATTGGCACTATAGTCTGGCAGTGCCAATGTCCATATATTATCATTGTATAASCCKCATATAACCACATAAACAGCAGGCCCTCCTACCATCCGTTTTTTGTAATATTAGGCCTTGGMRTTCTATTATCAGYATCAATCAAGAATCTTAAATCATTAAAATGTGTAGAAATCAACTTTTATAATGCTTATCTACTTATCAATCTAAAGTGACTTTTGTATTTTGACAAAACCCACAAATCAACTATTCTCAGATGGTTCAGTGAGGTGCAACGTTTGGGGGTATTAACTGAACAGCACCACTGTCAGATTTACAAGTCACATGCAACCAGTTACTAGTAACCAATTATACGGATGACAGTGGCATCTTCTAGTCTAGATTGATCTCAACTGACCAGTAGAGTCAGCCAGGCTACATACCTCCTTAAATAGCCTAGATCACATTTTACACATTTACAGTAGATGAGGCTACACATTGACGGAATTTACCCTCATTTTCTCCATCTTATCTTATATATCATGGCCTATGACTTTCACTTTCAAATACAGGACAGACTGTTTAAAACAGAAAGAGAGAATGGCCCGTCCTTTATCATCTGTCGAGACCATTCAGATAATAAAAGCACAAAACCCAATATACKATTGGCACTCAAGCTGACGGATTTGGGAGAATCAGACTGAATTATTTAGGCTTGGCCTATTGTACTATATGTTGACCTGTGAATCCACAAGCATTGCGTACCGAACAGTTCCACACTCTCCCATGTCTGTGATGGCTCAGGGTTGGGAAGAGGAGCACACACACACACGTACACACACACGTACACAGACATACACAGACAGATGAAGTAGACCTKCCTCACAAGCACACWCTTTTGTAAAAGGAGGACGGACAGCACACTGCTGTCAATACCATCAGTGGCTGACGGTCGTCACTGACAGACAATTGCAACCTACCATCACGCAAGCAATGTCGCAATAAGCGAGTTTTGTTCTTCCTTCTCACCATTGTTTCCTGGGGAATTCTAACCCATGCACTCTTGATCCTGTGCATGAAATGGAGTGGGACTGCTGTAGCTGTGTTCACTCAACCAACACACAGATATTCAGAGCAAATTAAACCAAATGCATTTGTAATGGTGACTTGTGATCCACCCTGCATTAAAACAGAATTCGCCCCCAAGTACACTTATCATGGGGATGTATATTGTCCCTTGGCCTACTCCCTGTGTGGCACTATACCAGGAGCCCCTCCTCCAGTACTAAGCAAAGCACAGAGGGCCTTCCCAGCCTTGACAAGTACCAAGGTGATCTGGCGGGTACTGTGTCTGTGCGTGAGTTCATTGCTTTAAATGTGGGTCACCCACAATATGGGTCAGAGATTCCTTTATGCACACCCGGTGGCTATTTCAAGCATTGATTCAAACCTGATCCCATTAAGCTCTCCACCTGCTGCCCTAGCTGCAAGGCATAAGGGGGACCTGCCACTCCGAAAATAGCCTTGAGGCAGTTTCTGTTGTTTTGGCATCAGAGTACGCCACTGAATCATAGGTTTTCAATGTGTTTAGGGGCCGCCCTCAGAATGACTCGCCATAAACCACATAAGACACAGGCGTCCTAGAGCTTCTTTACGGGCTAACAAGGAGATTTAACTTCAAGGTTATTTACAAGCCAGGCTAAACACAGGGCTATGTGGCAGTGTAAACTGATACTACTCAATGGGCTGTATTTACATATTGTAACCATGGTGAAAGCAGAGTAATGAAAAGTAGTCAGAAGAAGTGGGAGGAACTAATGCTACAGCTTGAATGCTCACTAGTCAAATATACACTGAGTGTACAACAAATTAGAAACACCTGCTCTCTCCATGACATAGACTGACCAGGTGAATCCAGGTTAAAGCTATGARCCCTTATTGATGTCACRTYTTAKATCCACTTCAATCAYTGTAGWTGAAMGGGAYGAGACAGGTTAAAGAAGGATTTCTAAGCATTGAGACATTGATTGTGTMTGTGTGCCARTCAGAGGGTGAATGGGCAAGACWAAATATTTAAGTACCTTTGAACAGGGTATGCTYGTAGGTGCGAGGCCACCGGTTTGAGTGTCTCAAGAAGTGCAKCGCTGCTGGGTTTTTCATGCTCAACAMTTTCCCGTGTGTATCAAGAATGGTCCACCACACAAAGGACATCCAACCAACTTGACTGTGGGAAGCATTGGGGTCAACATGGGCCAGCGTCCCTTTGGAACGCTTTCGACACCTTGTCCATGCCCCYACGAATTGAGYCTGTTCTGAGGGCAAAARGGGGTGCAACTCACAGGAGGGTGCTGAGGGCAGGACAGCTCATAATAATGGCWGGAAGGGAGTAAATGGAATGGCATTAAACACATTAAAACCARGTGTTTGATATATTTGATACCATTGGCTCAAGCCAATACCATGAGCCCGTCCTCCCCAATTAGGTGCCACCAACCCCCTGTGGTCAACTCCAACTCAGGTTGGATTTCAACATGAGTCAGCTCCAGAGTTGCTACACAAGTAAACTATTCTACATTTCAGCAAGTATCTAAAAATCTTCTTTGCCTGGCCCTTCACTAATATGTTGTT
>NW_019945156.1:13625-15814 GCF_002910315.2 Salvelinus sp. IW2-2015
CCTACCAGCTCAAAACAATTCCCACAGAACAGAAAGAATTAGAACGATCTCAGCCAACCAACCAGACGAGTCAAAGGAGCTGAGGACCTGGGTTTGAAAAACAGAGCTACTTGTGAGAGACACAACACGTTCTCTGGTTCAACACATTCTTATCTTGGTCTCACAGCTCCAGTGTTGTCTTTACCGTCAACCTTGTTGTCGAATCCCAGGTCAGATACAAAAATACTCAGAGAGAGAGAGAGAGAGAGAGACAGAAGTAAGATAGTTATGTCCCTCCCTCCCTCCCCCGTCTCTGCGCAGGGTGCACCTGCTAACCAACCCACAGTGTCCGCTAGGCGTGTCAGGAGAGGGTGTCACCGTGGTAATGCTCCTGCCGAGATGGCGTCGTCGTGGAAATGATGCCGGAGAGGCTTGTCGTCGTGGAGTCGTTGCCGTCCCAACGTTCCCCTTGCCCCTGTGAGAGAACTAATGCTCACTGACCTGAAGGGAGATTGTGGTGGGAATGGGAGGAGTGAGATGGCAGAGAAAGGGCCCAGACTAATAGAGGGAGGGAGAGGTGGATAGAAAGAAAGAAAGAAAGAAAGAGAATGCCTGCAGGGATAGAGGAGAAGCAGAATGGGATACTCAGTGTGTTTTTGTCCAGTCGAGTGCTGCTCTATGAATCTCTCTCTGCGTACAGCTTAACCCTGTTTTCTGTCAGTGGCAGACGTCGCTTTCACAAAGAGGATTGGGGAATTAGAATACAGTGGGCAGGAGATACATGCAGGAGGCAGAGAGGGCACTTAAACACACTCCAAACAGACTAGCACTGTCGCCAATGTGCGTGTGTGTCTGTGTGTGTGTGTGGCCGTGGGACAAACCCACAGTAATATACAAGAATTCCACAAACTGCTTGAGATAGTACCAAAGTATGGCCATGAGGAGGATGCCTGGCTTGCCTTGGACACAGACAGGTTCAGGGACGTACAAACAGTGCTCACACTGCACCACAGGAGAGAGTATAGCTAACACAAGGGTGACAGCTTCTTACATAGCCCCTGAAATACGCCTCAAATGTTCAGTACAATCTACAGTATATGCACAGTACAAACCATTCTGCTCCCAAAAACTGTGTGTGGATGTACCTTTATATAGGACAGTTTGAGGCCTGCACTCTTAACATCTTCCTGACAGTGTTTTTCAACTTACAGAATAGAATGTTAAAGGCTCATTTGACTGGAGCATGGAGCTAGCTATAGCAACAACCAAAGTAGTGGGTTCAATTCCGGCATGGGCCCCACATAGTGAATACTGTATAGTAGGCCTATACCGTGCATTCAGAAAGTATTCAGACCCCTTGACTTTTTCCACATTTTGTTACGTTACAGCCTTATTCTGAAATGGATTCARATTTTTTCCCCCTCATCAATCTACACACAATACCCCATAATTGCAAAGCAAAAACAGCATTTTAGAAATGGAATTATCACATTTACATAAGTATTCAGACCCTTTACTCAGTACTTTGTTGAAGCAAACTCCCTCGAGTCTTCTTGGGTATGACGCTACAAGCTTGGCACACCTGTATTTAGGGAGTTTCTTCCATTCTTCTCTACAGATCCTCTCAAGATCTGTCAGGTTGGATGGGGAGCGTCACTGCACAGCTTTTTTCAGGTCTCTCCAGAGATGTTACATCGGGTTCAAGTCCGGGCTCTGGCTGGGCCACTCAAGGACATTCAGAGACTTGTCCCGAAGCTACTCCTGTGTTGACTTGGCTATGTGCTTAGGGTCATTGTCCTGTTGGAAGGTAAACCTTCGCCCCAGTCTGAGGTCCTGAGCGGTCTGGAGCAGGTTTTCATCAAGGATCTCTCTGTACTTTGTGTTAATTTTTCCCTCGATCCTGACTAGTCACCCAGTCCCTCCCGCTAAAAAKCATTTGCACAGCATGATGCTGCCACCACCATGCTTCACCGTAGGGATGGTGCCAGGTTTCCTCCAGATGTGAAGCTTGGCATTCAGGCCAAAGAGTTCAATCTTGATTTCAACAGACCAGAGAATCTTGTTTCTCATGGTCTGAGAGTCTTTAGATACCTTTTGGCAAACTCCTTGTGCCTTTTACTGAGGAGTGGCTTCCGTCTGGCCACTCTACCATAAAGGCCTGATTGGTGGAGTGCTGCAGAGATGGTTGTCTTTCTGGAAGGTTCTCCTAT
>NW_019945156.1:21788-36127 GCF_002910315.2 Salvelinus sp. IW2-2015
CCGAGAGACGGGCTATCTGTGACTCGTCAAGCGATGTTTGATGAGAGGGAAAAGAATAATCTACACTGACGGAAGATGGACCACATAGAGCGTGGAGTCTGTCAGGGTTCGTTGACATCAGTGATGGGATTCGGATGCCCCTATGGATATTTCTCTTATCAGAAATGACGATTTATGCGAGAAAGCGCTCTCTCGTCTCGATAAGAGAAGAGGCAGAGACAAGGGATCGAGATCCGATGTTAGAAGGAGCAAGAGTCCTGTCCCAGATAAGAAGTTCCTGCCGACTTGATGAGCGGCGACCGGAATCCACTAATGCTGTAGAAAGTCAGACAGCTGAGACGCTGGCAGTCGAGAAGCAGGTGCAGGTGGTAAGTTTAATATAACAAACATGGAACGATACAACACAGGAGTAGCATCTTGATATGAAACACAAGCAATACTGCCTGGGGAAAGAACCTAAGGGAGTGCCAGATAAAGGGGAMGTAATAAATGAGGTAATGGAGTCCAGGTGGGCCTCATGATGAAGCGCAGGTGTGTGTAATGATGGTTGCCAGGACCGGTAGTTAGTAAACCAGCGACGTCGAACACCAGAGGGGATTAGCGGGAATAGACGTGACGGTGATGTATATAAAGTGTAATATTGGGATGCAAACTCTATATCTGACATGGTACGGGTGTCTTCTTTTTCTTAAGCCCATAACCATGTGTGCGAGGTGTACACTTTTGTTTCAAAGTGTGTGTCACTGTGTGTGACTCTGATTTAGCCCACTGCAGTAAAAGGTTATTAACCTTCTGTCTTATGTAACCACACCAAACGTAACATATCATACAATTTGAGTGCCCCGGATTTACATTTACTGTTACGTCCACTCTACACTGAGTATACAAAACATTAAGAACACCTTCCTAATATTGAGTTGCACCATCCCCTTTTGTCCTCAGAACAGACTCAATTCATCGAGGCATGGACTCTACAAGGTGTGGAAAGCGTTCCACAGGGATGCTGGTCCATGTTGACTCCAATGCTTCCCACAGTTGTGTCAAGTTGGCTGGATGTCCTTTGGGTGGTGGACCATTCTTGATACACAAAGGAAACTGTTGAGTGTGAAAAACCCAGCAGCATTGCAGTTCTTGACACAAACCGGTGCACCTGGCACCTACTACCATACCCCGTTCAAAGGCACTGAAATCTTTTGTTTTGCCCATTCACCCTCTGAATGGCACACATACACAATCCATGTCTCAATTGTCTCAAGGCTTAAAAAAATGTATTTGACCTGTCTTCACCCATTCATCTACACTGATTGAAGTAGTATAGTGACATCAATAAGGGATCATAGCTTTCACCTGGTCAGTCTATGTCATGGAAAGAGCGCGTGTTCTTAATGTTTTGTATACTCAATGAATGAGACCAGTCTTTGTGTGGACACTCATTGAGCAGAACTAAGACAAACGTCGGGCACAAGACTCCTCAACCCAGCGATGACCGAGCCAAACAAAAGAGCCCTGTGTGTGTGTGTGTGTGTGTGTGTGTGTGTGTGTGTGCTGGTGGTGTGTGTGGTGTGTGTGGGTGTGATGTCTCTCGTGTGTTGTGTGGTGTGTGTGTGTGGATTGTGTGTGGACTGGGACATTCCTCCACCAGATGACCTGCGCAATATACAGATCCCCCCTGCCTAATGCATGTCACATTTAGCCACTTTATAGAACATGAGCTCTCTTTCACAGAACTTCCTAGGCCTACATTAGACTACTTTCCAAATTCACTTTTTCTCTTTTATTCTAGACATAATCTATATTGCCTTCAAATCTCAAAGCCTAATTACATATGCATGCAATGCCAAGAAACTACAAATCTAGTAAGCAAAATTACGTTGCGTACAAAAGTACGCAGATGTCGCACTGCATGAATTTTAAACGCAATGCAAGTACTGGTACGCTGGATTCCAAGACGCAAACATTTTGTCCAAACATTCACTGCTGGATCCTCATGTTGCGCTTGCCATGATTTGCTCTAATGTAGGCATTGAATATGGCCCACCATCTTGGCCAATAGCTCTCAACCAGAGGAGGCTGATGGAGGAAACTATAGGTGATGGCTCATGTAATAGCTGGAATAGAATAAATGGAACAGTTATCAAAAACATCAAAATATATGGAAACCACATGTTTGACTCTATTCCATTTATTCATTCAGCCCGTCCTCCCACCAACCTCGCCCTGCAATATACGGTTGAATACAGTATTTAAAATTGTTGGATTTTATTTTCGTTGAGTTACTGCTTTTAATATATGTGTCACAGGTGTTTTGTACCGCACAGCCATTAGGTTGTCATCGTTTTACCCGCAATGCGCATCTATATTCCCTGCTGGCATTAGCTGGAACAGAAAGATAGTAAACTGAGTGAAATGACTGACACCCCGTGCCATAATTCATGAAGAGTTCAGAGTTGGAGTGCGGATCTAGGAGGCAGGTCTCTACCCCTGTCCCTTATTCATTCCATTGTGATCTGAAAACTAAAAGTGATACTTTGATCCTCATTCCTACTCTGAGCATTGTAAATACACCTCTCTCATTCAGAAGTTCGGAATGCAGAGACATCACTTCGTTTGAATGTTCAGTTGTACAGCTGACTAGGTATTACCCCTTTCCTTTATACACTGCAGACGCTTAAAAAACGGCCCAGGTGCTGCCCTGGTTTCTACTGTTTATCATTCGCTATCTAGTGGTCATGGACTTTAAATGCAATATCCCCTGTGATTTCCTCCATACATTCCTTCTTGGGAGACAAGCTACTAATCATTTGTCTGGCATTCCACAGTCAAAATCAAATCAAATTTTTGTCACATGTGCCCCGAATACAACAGGTAGACCTTACAGTGAAATATACTTACGAGCCCCTAAACCAACAATGCATTAAATAAAGAAAATATGAATAAGAAAAAAAGATAACAAGTATAAAGACAGCATGAAAATAACAATAGCGAGAATAATACAGGAGGTACCGGTACAGATCAATGTGCGGGGGGCACCGGGTTAGTTGAGGAATATGTACATGTAGGTAGAGTTATTAAAGTGACTATACATAGATGATAACAACAGAGAGTAGCAGAGTGTAAAAGGGGGGAACGGGACAATGCATAATAGTCTGGTGCCAATATTAGATGTTCAGGAGTCTTATGCTTGTGTAGAAGCTTTTAGAAGCCTCTTGGACCTAGACTTGGCGCTCCGGTACCACTTGCTGTGCGGTACGCAGAGAAACAGTCTAATGACTAGGGTGGCTGGAGTCCTTTGACAATTTTTAGGGCCTCCCTCTGACACCGCCTGGTATAAGTCCTGGATGGCAGAAGCTTCTCAGTGAGTACTGGGCCGTAGCCACTACACCTTTGTAGGGTCTGCTAAGGCCGAGCAGTTACCATACAAACGTGATTCATCTCCTTTGTCTTGATCATTGTTGAGGAGAGGTGTTTGTCATGGCACCACACGGTCATGTCTCTGACCTCCTCCCTATAGGCTGTTCATTGTGTTCGGTGATCAGGCCTACCACTGTTGTGTCATCTGCAAACTTAAGATGGTGTTGGAGATCTGCCTGGCCGTGCAGTCATGAGTGAACAGGATGACAGGAGGACTTAGCACGCACCCCTGAGGGGCCCCCTGTGTTGAGGATCAGCATGGCGGATGTGTTGTTGCCTACCCTTACCACCTGGGGGCGCCGTCAGGAAGTCCAGGATCCAGTTGCAGAGGAGTGTTTAGTCCCAGGGTCCTTAGATTATTATGAGCTTTGAGGCGACTAATGGTGTGAACGTTGAGCTTAGTTCAATGAATAGCAATCTCACATAGGTGTTTCCTTTGTCCATGGAAAAGTCCAGTGTGGAGTGCAATAGAGATTGCATCATTTGTGGATTTGTTAGGGCGGTATGCAAATTGGAGTGGGTCTAGGGTTTCTGGGATAATGGTGTTGTGAGCCATGACTGGCCTTTCAAAGCACTTCATGGCTACAGACATGAGTGCTATGGGTCGATAGTCATTTAGGCAGGTCCTAAATTAGCTTCAAGAATATTTAATATGGTGTGACTCATCTTTGGAGAGCTATCCTATAGAAAATACCGTTAGGCCTACTAATAGAGTTACTAGTTTTAGTTTACTGAGGTTTGTAGGGTTCTATATTATGTCTGGTGGGGATTGCCCAGTTGTGGAAAAAGTACCCAATTGTCATATTTGAATAAAAGATAAAAGTAAAGATACCATAATAGGAAATGACTCAAGTAAAAATGAAAGTTACCCAGTAAAATACTACTTAAAAGTCTAAAGTCTAATTCCTTATATTAAGCAAACCAGACAGCACAATTTGTATTCATTTTTTTACGGATAGACAGGGGCACTCCAGGGGCACGTCATTTCAACGTCTAGTTTTTATTTACATTGAGTTGAGTTGTCAACTAACGTGAATTCAACTTGAAATCAACAAAAAATTTCACCATGTCATTGGACAGYTTGAAAAAAGGGAAAACGTATTTTATTTTGATTACTTTTTGCAAATCCAATTAGTTTTCCATGTTGATTCAACATCAGCGATTTAAATGTTTTGTTGTTTAAATTACATGGAAACAACGTTGATTCAACCAGTTTTTGCCCAGTGGGCGTGACCAGAAACAAAACAATGTGACCCATTTAAAAATGGACCTGAAGGGGGACCTTAAAAAAGCCAAGTCATATAATTTATATGCTATTATTCAGAATATGATTTGTTTATTTAACCTTTATTTAACCAGTAAGTCCCATCCTTGGTTAACTTTTACCCAGTGCCTTTAGCAGCTCAGTGAATTTCCGTCCATTTGCTCCCTGTGGTCAATGTCAAGTCCTTGGAGAAACATGAGAGTGTATGACTGACTGACCGCAAATAGCAAGAGACAGGCCACAATAGGCCTACAACAATACTGATTGGTTGTTTGATTCACTGATTCTACAGAAAGCTGAAGCTTAAATTGTGAAATTTGCTGGGCGAAACTAGTACCCAAATCACAAGCCTAATGTGGAAGTCCCCTTTTCAGTGTACATCTGTCTGATTATATATGAAAGCCAAAAGGTTACTCAAGGGGTAGAGGAGGGTGTGGGTGTATGTCAATAGTACTGTAAAAGCAAACCACAGAGTATAAAGCTGAACCTATTAATGTATGTGTAATCACTCTCTTTGACGCACACAGAAAGTAGCCTAAAGCTAAATGTGTCAGAACTGTGGGAAAGAAAGCATTGTGCAACAACTCCTAACTTCCCAGAGCTGGCTTGTCAAACAAATAGAGTCTAGGGTGGTTACATTCTTAACTGCTATGTCATTTTATTTCTTGGTGGGATGGGAATTGGCAAAATATTCAAATATATAGAGCACTTGTCTTATCACACAGGCAAGTAGTCCAACCAAGTCCAATCAGACTTTAGTAGCCTTTTCTGACATCTTGCGTGAGTTATCTGTGAAAGAGACTAAAATTAAATCATTTGCAGGCCTATGTATCAAGAATTGGAAACTCCCATCTATTTGATGACGTCATTACACACAAGCTTTGAAGCAAGAGAGCGCTGCGATGCATCATGACATTCATTGTCGTCTGATATCAAGAGGGGAGTAACTTATTTACCTCGACTGTTTTCAAAGCGTTTTAAAGAAAACTTGATGAATATCTAAAGCCTCGAAAGCAAGGAAAGTCTGTCTTCCACGCCAATCTTGGGTCGGGAGTTAAACTACTCAGCACAAGTTGAAGTTTAAAATCGGCAGGCATATTGTAAGTACTTAACAGTTTCTGGCAGCGTTCCTTTTGGTAGTCTACTTTCCCARCACGTGATTAATGTGTGGTTGCGTTCCCGGTTATGTAATAGTAATTTAGTATACGTTTAGGACAATACATGGAAAAGAGTACAAACAACAAAACACATGTAATTAATAGTATGTCTGTTTGTGAAGGTGACGCTGCGGTTGTTCAACCCAAGACCACGTCCATTTCACTGGAGAAGCTATGATGACAGACGTCTTGAAGATCTTTTTGATCGGGACAGCGTTCACTGTCCTCGCCGCGCTGATGGGAATGGTGGATTCAATTGGGGGTCTCATGTATGTCCAAGACGCGGATCCTGCAGAAAATGTACAGTTGGACAGCAGTACTGACATACGGATGTCTTCAACCCATTCGAGAGGTTCAGGGAGTACCAAACGCATTGGATCATGATGAGGACGTCATGTGGAGTAGAATTAACACGAACAGGCTTGGCTTATGTTATGTTTTCGTTTGTCAATTACTGCTTGCACTGAACAACGTGTACACTGATTTTTACAAAACATTATTGAGCCTTTCATCATTCAGTTTCACTGGTTGGTGTTCCACTCCCACTGGGCAACAACTGGTTGAATCAACGCTGTTTCCACGTCATTTCAACCCCCGAAAAATATATGTGATGACGTTGAGAGTGGAAAACTGATTGGATTTCAAAAAGTCATCAATTTATGGGAACTCTGTCTCTTTTTTTAACCTGAATCCAATGACATGGTGATATTTTTTGTTGAATTGTGCAATTTAGAACTAGACGTRGAACTGACGTCTGTGCGCAGTGGGATTTGATTTATACAGGTCACTACGGGTTTGATGAGTTGTTTAACTTGTTTTGCACATTTGAAGAACACCCTAGTTGATGTTTATAGTAGGCTATTARTAAAGTACGAGGTCATATTGACAGCTATTACTATGTAGTTCTATCCACTCTATACTATACTAATACTTGGTAGGGCAGCAGGTAGAGCGTTGGGGCAGTAACTGAKAGATCGCAGGTTTGAATCCCCGAGCTGACGGGGGGAAGAATCTGTCTGTGCCCTTGAGCAAGTTARTTAATTTAGCAAACGCTAAATCGCTCTGGATGYGAGCGTCTGCTAAATGACAAAAAATTACTCATCTGTATACATGGCATTGCCTATATCATGTAGGCTATTTGTTGTATATTGAAGATCACATGAAGGGTAAAYGAAAAAGGGCTACATTATGCACTAATTGACTGTTCATCATGCACTGTAATATTGTGTCATAAAAAAAGTTGTAAAGAATAAACACTTATAGGTTATTGTCAATTAAATGAATAGACACTATTGCTTGTTTTTTTACCACTCCCTTGTTTTTGTATGAATGAATAAGGATGCAGGAGAAACCAAGCCGGATGCCATATCCTTACATAGCTTTGCTTTCAAATATACAGTAACATGAGTAACCTGCTTCACTGATCACACAGCATAAAATAGGGTATAGTATAGGCTACAGGTGTTTTCCATCACAGATCACACAGGAAACAGAATAAAATAAATTAACTGAAAATGCTAAATGATGAGAAAACAGTAGATGTCTAACTATTCTCAATGTTCAACTGAAAGTTTATGTATCAGTTTCATATCGACCAACTTCTGTAATGATGTGTAGGCCTTTACATCATTCAGAATCACTATAGTCTTTAGGTTGGTCTTTTTAGCCACTAGGGCTATTATACAATGCTACTGTTGACTGAAATGCGATGCTTCTATGCCAGGATATTAGCCACTGGTGCTACTAGCCACATCATTTTGTACTATGCCCTTGCATCTAAGATGTAAGTTGCTCTCTCATCTTGCATATAATTTGATTTGATATACTTCATTGTCCCAGAGGGTAAATTTGACTTGGACAATTAAAGAGTGCGTCTGAAGGGAGAGAGAGAAAGAGAAAGAGAGAGGACAGAGACAACAGAGCAGAGACAGAACAGAGCCAGAGACAGAGAGAGAGAGAGACAGAGAGAGAGAGAGAGACAGAGAGACAGGAGAAAAGAGGTAAGAGGGGAGAAGAGACCCAGAGACAAAGCAGAGCGAGACAGAGACCAGGAGACAGAGAGAGAGAGGATGAGGGAGAGAAGAGATGAAACGAGGAGAGATGAGAGAGACCGATGGAGAGAGAGAGAACGAGAGAGAGACAGAGCAAAAGAGAGAGACAGGGGACAGAGAAGAGAGAGAACGACGAGAGAGAGAGAGAGAGAGAGAGAGGAGAGAGAAAGATAGATGATGAGAGACAGAGACAAAGAGAGAGACCAGAGACAGAGAGAGAAGAGAGAGAGAGAGAGAAGAGAGAGATGAGAGCGGACGAGAGAGAGAAGAGAGAAGACGATGAAGAAAAAGATAGAGAGAGAGAGCAGGACAAGAGGACAAACAGGAGAGAGACCGAGACAGAGAGGAGAGAGAGAGATGAGAGATCAGAGAACCATAAGATGAGGGATGGTGTCTGACCAGTCAACCAACCAAACCTGCAACATTGTCCTCCTATGCTTATGGCTTATTATTCAATGCATGGTTCTTTTTCTTACCCTTGGTTATTTTTGTTACTTGTTGCTCCAGTTGACAAATATTGATTATTATGAATTATTGTAAATAATTGTAAATCTCCAAAGAAAGCTTTGGCAACAAAGCAAATTAATTTAATTGAGAGAAAAGAGCGCGAGTGAGGACTCCAACTAAATCTTTTTCGCTCACATTACACCCATAACATCACACCTCAGAGCTGTATGGAACCTCCTAATGGACAACCCAAAGTAACCCTACCCTCAAAACTATCACCACACAAAATCATTAAATAAGCAAGAATTTAATCATCATGATGACATTATTATGAACATTTGCATTATTTATGCAATTGCATAAGAAACTCGGGTGTTGATAGCTATAAGTAATTGATAAAGTACGTTCAAAAACCAGCACTGACATAGCTTCTACCTCGTGTGTATTTTGCATTCCAACACCCGGTGTTCTAATGGTGTAGAGGGAGTTTACAAGCGGTGAAAGGGGCCTTGGAGAGCTGTGTATCCCTTTATGGCCGTGAGAGGAACTTGGCGTTGGTCCCCATCTTGCTGAGGCTGATGGAAAGACCAGCCCACGTTCTTTCCGGTTTCCGTTGCTCTTCCCACTGACCCCCCACACCCAGGAAGAAGCAAGCATGCCCCCACCGAGGACAAAAGTCTCCAAGGCATTTTGAAAGTCAGCCGACTGTGGCAGGCGCTAAATAAATCGGTAAAGTTCCAAATCCGCAGAGTTGGTCACGTATGACAGACTAGCATGGCATCGCTTCAGGCGACAAATGACAAGATGTCGCACTTGAATGGCGCTGCGGGGGCGGAAGAGCACATGTTTGACGGTCATTGACCTAAAATCTGCTGCCCATGTGGGTATATCAACGGTGGTCGCCCCCATGCGCATCCAATATTCCATACATCATATATACTACAAAACCTCTCTTCATATCAGCCACTATAACGCCTGTGCAATACTAATAGTAAGCTAACCTATTAGCGCCTGATGACTCAAGTTAACGCCTTAATAGTAGCTATTGCTAAATTCCCTGTAGCATAACAATAATTTATTATACAAGTGTGAGAAAAAAGATCTCCAACCTAGCAACATAAACAGTAGTCTTGCAAAGTATACTACCATAGAACTAACAATCTACCTAATATGTTAATGTCACTGGCAAACATTATGCATCTCTCCTTCGCCCAGTTTCAAACAACAAAAAACTGTTCCCAACATCCACTGCCAGTGGTCCAATAAGCAGAGAACACTTTGTAGCCACTCGTACCTTCCTTTAGTGATTTTTTTTTTACAATTCAACTGAAACCTGTTTCTGATGATTGACCTGCTAAGAGATGAGGAGATTTAGTAACAGTACATCAATAGCCGTTCCTCCACGCTCAATACATTCTTGAGGAGTGTCACACTTCTCCGAAGCGGGTTTCTCCTCTGTGGCGGTTTCGAGCGTCGACGTCACGGTCTTACTACCATTACAGATCCATTTTAATAATTTTCCATTTGGTTTGCTGTCTCCACACTCCGTTCATCTCTCATCTAGTGTTATTACCCTCTGTTCCCCACTGTTGGTGTGTTACAGACTGTGCACATTTGTGTGTGGTCGTTTTGTCCAATTGGTTTTATCTTATTCCTGCGTCTTGATACCTTGTTTACTATTAAACTCTCGCTATACCTAGTCTGGCGCCCCTGCGCTGACTTCCCTCCATCAGTACGCACCCCTACAAGGAACCATCAATTAGCAAAAACTCATATCGACTCCACACGTGTACTAAAAAATCATGATCCAGCTGATGCAACCGAACGTTATAGGGCAATATTTCTTCAGTGTGTAGAAACCACTGGCCAATCTCAAAATACTATATATATTAATAGGTATTTGAATTACTATGCAAAAGCATAGGTTACAACATATGCTAGTCTAGCACCAGTGCTTAATAGGCATGGTCATTCATTATTTTAATAACATTGAGTATTTTATTAATATTTTATTATATATATATATATATAAACTTTGTTCACGGCGAGCACTAGATGGCTGACAGCCTTGTTATCAGACCACGAACCATGTGTATGACAAACAATTTATTCTCCTCTAATACGTTGGTAACAAAGATTTATAATTAGCTAAGCTATTCGGATTGTTATATAGTGCCATATACCCACGGCTACAGGGCTGTGTCAGCGATTCCGCAATGCTCTGTGCCGTAAGAACACTCCCATTAGACCACACTTCTCGGCCTATTGCAAATACTATAATATTAATATAAATATATAAAATAATACACTGCTCAAAAAATAAGGGAAGCACTTAAACAACACAACGGTAACCCAACACGTCAATCACATCTTGCGAAATCAAACACTGTCCACTTAAAGCAACAACTATTGACCAAAAATTCACAGCATTTGTAAATGGAAATAGACAACAGTTGAAATATAACGCAATTAGGCAAGACACCCCCAAAAAGGAGGGTCTTCCTGCACGGTGCCACATACCACTCTCATGTTCCTATGCTCTCTGATGTTTTGGTCACTTTTGAATGCTGGCGGCTTGCACCTCTAAGTGGTGGCATTGAGACCGGAGTCTACAAAAACCAACAAGTCGGCTTCAAGTACAACTAGATGTCAGCTCATTCTCCAGGCACTGAGCACGCATCCAATGCGAGCTTGTTGGCAAGAAGGTTTGCCTGTCGTCTGTCAGCGTAGTGTCCAAGCATCGGAGGCGCTACCAGGAGACAGTCCAAATACATCAGGAGACGTGGAGGAGGCCGTAGGAGGGCTAACAACCAGCCAGCAGGACCCACTACCTTTCGCCCCTTTTGTGCAAAGAAGGAGCCAGACAGGAAGCACTGCCGAGCCCCCTGCAAATGACCTCCAAGCAGGCCACAAATGTGGCACTACCGTGTCTGCTCAATAACCCGGTCAGAAAGAAACAAGACTCCATGGAGGGGTACTGGAGGATGTCCGACTGTCCACAGTGCTCAGGGGGTTGTTGCTCTACAGCCCAACACCGACACGTGGCAGGACACGGCTTCTGGCATTTTGCCAGGAGAACACCAAAATTAGGCACAATTCACCACTGTGCGCCCTGTGCTCTTCACCAGTTACTGAGGGTACACTCCTCACAAAAAAAAGGCAAGGTTCCACACGCCATGCGCGCTACCAGCCACATGTGAAGACCGGGTGCAGATTCTGGGACGCGCGAGGGCGGGAGGAACAGATACGACATTCTGCTGCCTGCCACCATCCCGTGCCAGCATGGCACCGACAACTCCCGAGCAAAAGCGCACCAACTCCGCTTACTGGGCTCAACGTTCACCCGCTACACATACCACGATACGATTCGGCGTAGACATGGTCAAGTCATGGCTGTCGCGACAGTTGGCATTTCAACTTTGGGGGGCCCGCACAGCCCTCCCATGGCGCATCGCAGAGGTAGCCTGACTGCCCATTAGTACCGAGATGAGTATCTCAGACCCTTGTCGCTGAGACCATATGCTTGGATGCGTGGACCTGTGGTGTTTCCTCCGTAAAATGCCCAAGAACAATGCTAGGACTCATGTCGTCTGGAGCTGTGCAGCCAGTTCCTGCAAGAGAAGGCATTTGATGCTATGGACTGGCCCCGCCCTCGTGCCCCAGACCTGAATCCCCAATTGCATGCACACTCTGACTATCATGTCTCGCCTCCACCACCAACACGCCACGATTGCACCACAGACTGTCCAGGAGTGTGGTGGAATGGCTGTAGTCCAGGTTCTGGAGAGATCCCTCAGGAGACCATCCGCCACCTTCATCAGGAGCATGCCCAGCGCGTGTAGGAGGGTCAATATAGGCATGTGGTATGGCCACCATCACACGTACTGCAGCCTCATTCTTGACTTGTTGTAAGGGACTTACGTCAAAAGTGGTGGATCAGCCTGTAGTTGTGTATTTCCACACTTTATTTTGGTGTACCTCCAATCCCAGACGCTCCATGGGTTGATAAAATTTGATTTGCCATTGATAATTTTTAGTCGTGATTTTGTTGTCAGCACATTAACTATTGTAAGAGAAAAAGATATTTAAAATAAGAATAGTTCATTCATTCGCAGATCCTAGATGTGTTATTGAGTGTTCCCTTTATTTTTCCTGAGCAGTGTATATACATAACACTACCGTTTCAAAAGTCATCTTAGAAATGTCCTTGTTTCCATGAAAACATACAGTACATGAAATGAGTTGCCAAAATTAATAGGAAATATAAGTCGAAGACGTTGCATGGCTTGATTCTTGTAATCAGAAACAAACAGGTTTTCAGCTGCTGCCAACATCATTTAAAGAAAGGGAATTTTCTAATTATCAATAGGCTATTTAAAATTATAAACTTGTATTAGCTAACACAAGTGTGCCATGGACACAGAGTGATGTGCTGATAATGGGCATCTGTTACAACTATGTAATTGCCATAATAAAAATCTTGCCGTTTCGTAGCTACAATAGGTCATTTACACTGGATATAACAATGCCTATACATATTGTATTTTCTGATCAATTTGATGTATTTCTAATCGAACAAAAAATGTGCTCTTCTTTCAAAACCAGGACATTTCTAAAATGACCTCCAAACTTTTGACGGTAATGTAATATATATATATTACATGTAATTATTTTAAGAATGTTACTAATAACAACAGACATTAAACACATTTTTGGCAAGGGATCTGTGGATTAAGTTTAGAGGTACAACACAGGGTGTAGCTAATTATTATGAATCTACCAATTCAGGTTGGTAGCCCTGTCCTGCAGTCAAATGGACTACTGGCCTCATGGATGGATATGTTATTCATATTTTTCATAAATAAACCTTTTTTTTTTTTTTTAACAAACTGGTTTTGTTTATATTCAGTCTTCTGTGATGTATACTAAAGTTGTAATATTGGGTGGCAACTCTAAATTCAATTAGATTTCAACTCTAAATCTGACATGGTAAGGTGTCTCCTTTTTTAAAGCCCATAACCATGTGTGTGAGTTGTATACTTTGGGTTCAAAGTAGATTTGTTAAGACTGCCACAAACCACTCTGTGACCCTGATTTAGCCCACTGCCAGTAAAGGGTTAACCCTGGGCAACATGGGCATGGGAGCTCCAAAGGATTATTGGTATCCACAGTACTCCATCAATTATTTATTTTTTTTTACATAAATGCACTGCAATTTTTAAATATTTTTTTATTTAACCTTTATTTAAGTTGGCAAGTCAGATAAGAACAAAATTCTTAATTTACAATGACGGCTACCCCGGCCAAACCCAGGCGACGCTGGGCCTAATTGTGCGCCGCCAATGGGACTCCCAATCACCGCCGGTTGTTGATACAGCCTGGATTCAATCCAGGGTGTCGTGTAGTGAGCCTTAAGCACTAAGATTGCAATGCCTTTAACCGCTGCTCTACTCGGGAAAAAACTGTACAAATGTGTTTGTAGAATTGCAGAGATATAGCTTTAAAGTGTGAAGAACAAAAAATCTCTCTGCCCATGATTAAATGCGTAGAACTGCAGGAAATTAGCTCGAAAAACTGCTAAATGTCCTCTCCGATTGCCAGTAGGTGGGCCTTAAAATGTTCCATCACAAGGCTTGAGACTTGGTTCGCTCAGCCATGTACAAACCCTGGAGTTGTGTTCTATTATCAGGGGGGTCCCCTTACAAATTTGCTATTACAAAAGGGTTCCCATGCCCCAAAAAGTTTGAGAACCCTGTAATGCCACGATTGCAGGCTGAACAGATATAAACAGGTATTTTGTCCCCATTCAATAATTTTGTAAACAGCAGGGGAAAACACAGAGGTGATTAGGGAGATAGCATAATGGGACTTTGAGCCTGGCCTGTAGGACTTACATCATGTGGAAACCAAGTCACAGCCTTGCTGGCATGACTTTTTTTTTTTTTGAGTGGGTGATACTCTATGTATGTTGTGTCCAATTGATTGTATGTATTTATGTGGAATCGGCCA
>NW_019945156.1:36152-38308 GCF_002910315.2 Salvelinus sp. IW2-2015
TTTTGAGGGTAGGGTTACTTGGGTTGTCATAAGGTTCATCAGCTCTGAAGGTGTGATGTTATGGGTGTATGTGACGAAAAAGTTGAGTCTCACTCGCGCTCTTTCTCAATTAAATTAAATTTGCTTTGTGCCAAAGCTTTCTTTGGAGATTTAAAATATTTACAGAATTAATAATAATCAATATTGTCAACTGGACAACAGTAACAAAAATAACCAAGGGTAAAAAGAACCATGCATTGAATAATAACAATAAGCATAGAGGACATGTGCAGGTTGGTTGGTCTGTCAGACACGTCCCTCATCTTATGTCTCTCTCTCTCTCTCTCTCTCTCTCTCTCTCTGTCTCTGTCTCTCTCTTTGTCTCTGTCTCTCTCTTTCTCTTTCTCTCTCTCCCTTCAGACAGGGTTTCATGGTGACGATGGCTCCAGTTTTACTGTCACATGGGTTGGAGACGGGACAGGAGTACGTATGGTCGTCACTTAATGGATGATGGATGTAGCTTCATTGTCATCATCACTTATTGGGTGCATCTGAAAGGGGTGCAGCTCAGTACGCTGGAGTAGCTTCCTCCCCTCGTTTCCTCTCTTTCACCTGCGGTAACCAGACAGTGAGGCAACGTGATAGATGCCTACAGGGAATTTGCTTTCACCTGTCCAGTTCTCTCACATCGATGCAGATAAAGGAAAGGAAAGGGAACGAGGATAGAGGAAACCTTTTAAACCTTTGACAACAGTTTTTTAATTTGGTTGATTGATTGATTGAGTGATTGTTTAATTTATTGATTTGTTGATTGAGTGATTGAGTGATTGATTGATTGAGTGAGTGATTGAGTGGATAAATGGGAATTGCTAACTGTGCATAAACTGGTAATAGTACAGTTATGGTGAAGTTTAGTCAAGTGTTAATTTGTGTCCCACCAGGTAATCTTGGTGTTGTCTACAATCAGTGTTCCTCTAGATTCCTTCTTCGAGGGCGGTTCTTCACGATTGTACCGCAGGTTAGTGGATGGTGGCAATATGTCTGTCTGTCTGTTTGTGTCTCTAGATGAACTGAGCCAGTGTTCTGACATTTTSGCTTGTTATACTCCCCTCTCAGTGCAGACTATGGCAAGTCTTTCCATGATATTTCTCATCTCATCAACAACACCTTCATAAGGAAGGAATTTGGACTTCTGGCTGGACCAGGGAACTCTCAACAGGTAAGCTGCCTGATCACAAGTGTACATGCAGGAAAGCATTCTGGCTGATGACAGTCTGTGTGTGTGTCTGCATGTCTGTGTGTATGTGTGTGTGTTAGTGACTGTCTGGCGTGCATGTGCAGACACGTCAGCCGTCTTGGTTCTTGCTGTCCAATCAGCTTGAGCCACCACAGCTCAGTTTCAACACTCCTCCACATGCCACTGTGGTCACGCTGCTCAGAACACTGGTGTGAAGACTAGACAGTGAGAACAACAAAACCACCAAACCCATTACTCCTAAACAACCACAACAGGGTGGTATCCATTAGGGGACAACGTAGCAAAACAATTTGCAACGGAAAATGTTCAGAAACAAAAGCAAGCGTTTCTTATTGGACAAATTCAGGTCTGTTGCAGTTTGTTTTTGTCTGTTTGGCGTCTAATGAATACACCCCAGGATGAGGCCTCATAGTTTTATGTTGGGGGAGGTGATTTATATGAAGACAATAGAGAAGACAAGGGGAGGAAGCCAGTTTAGACTATTGAGATGCACGTTAAGGCAACCTCCCATCACCGATGGTGCTTGTTCTGATTGACAGGTGATTCTGACTGCAGACACACCGGTTTTGGACAACCCCGGTGGRGTCATCTTTACCTCAACTGARGCCGGAGTGTCGTTTAAGTCTGTTCAGCTGCCTTTTCACCCGGCCCAGCCAATCACCTTCCACTTCTTGAATCCCGAGTACTTAGTGGTCATCAGCATAGATGTGAGTAAATAAACAAACATGCTCTTTAGCTCTTTGTGATCACACTCACCTCACACATACGTACCCAAACACACACACACACACATACATACATACTGTACATACATACATACTGTACATACATACATACATACATACATACATACATACATACATACATACATACATACATACATACATACATACATACATACATACATACATACATACAT
>NW_019945156.1:44493-51451 GCF_002910315.2 Salvelinus sp. IW2-2015
CATACATACATACATACATACATACATACATACATACATACATACATACATACATACATACATACATACATACATACATACATACATACATACATCACTCTGCCATTTCCTGGTAGAAACAATTATAATAGTTAACCTAATTTCAGTTTATGTGACAAAACAAGCAAGTATAGTGTAGATAATCAGTGTACCATCTAAACCGCTGTGAAATATATTTTCAATAACCAAAAATATTGTATTTTCCACTGTTTGAAGCTGGTGTACAAAACCAAAAGTAAAAGACGCAAAAATCGAACTTAATAACAGTAAGCATAGAAATAGCTCAGACAAAACAGATCTACCACTTCTTAGACTTGCTTTCAATGAGAATTACAGATCTATAACTCACATTTCTATGGGAATTTGGTCGGGTCGCCCAAAAAGTTACATATTCCAGCATTAAATACACATTCTCCTATGCTTTTCTCACTTGCAGGGCGGCCTGTGGCTTTCTCTGGACTTTGGGGCTGTGTGGACAAAGGTTCATGAAGGAACACAATCTTTCATGTGGTGAGAACAAACGGGGCACACACACATACACACACACACACACACACCACAAAGCTCAGTTTGATCAGCCGTGCCCAGACAAAGAGAGGAGGTGTGTCGTGTTCAATCTAAATACTGACTTCAATACATCAGTGTAGTAAACCCACAGAGCTCATAAAGCACACACGTCTACAGTCTGTTGTCTGTTGTTTGACTGAATTGGAATGTTTAGCCCAGGTCTGGTGGCAACTATTGTGTGTTTGGTAGGCGTGAGAAGCTCCTATTTGTTAAGTCACTAAAGGCACATTTTCACTTAGTCATGCATTGATATCAATCAATGGGAGACTTAAGTGAAAATTACTTGAGTGTAAGTTATAGGATTTGCCCCTATGTAATAAAAAGTAACAACATGTAATAAATATGATTATTAACTGGGTCTCTCTCTCTCTCCTTATTTTGCCAGGGGCTCCGGCATCACTCTCTTCTTCAGCTTCAGTCCCAAAGGAACAGGTGAGAGCAGGGTCATATCCAGTAGTACACACCGTAGCAAAACATTTTGAAACCAAAAAATTTGCGACAAGTTCGTTTTCTTCTGTTTGGGCGCTGGTCTAGTAATGTGTTGTGTCYTTAGTGGAGGCAGACAGAAGAGGAGAGCTGTTCCTGAAGAGGACAGAAGACCTGGGGAAGACGTTCACCACCGTGGCACACAGCATCTTCTCCTTCGGCTATGTAGGAAGCTTCCTCTTCACCTCAGTCATAGAGACACTGGTGAGACACACACACTGATGCAACCAAACACACACACACACACACACAGACACCACACACACACCACCAACACACACACATTCCCCACCACACACACGACACACACAACCACAACCCAACTACACACACCACACACACACACACAAAAACACAAGCATTGCATACTCATGCAAGCAAGCGACACATACATGCACACAACACAACACAACACACACGGTATCAACATTTAAGTGACAT
Organism: Salvelinus sp. IW2-2015; assembly: GCF_002910315.2. Classification (NCBI taxonomy): domain Eukaryota; kingdom Metazoa; phylum Chordata; class Actinopteri; order Salmoniformes; family Salmonidae; genus Salvelinus; species Salvelinus sp. IW2-2015. The sequence goes on from NW_019945156.1 coordinate 46,027, forward strand.
ATACAATAATTTACACTCTTGTTATTTCACTCACTCTGCTTTCATTGGTCCAGTTCTACACCAACATTGTGGTTTCTACTTGGGTTAGATCTGTGTTTGTGACCTAAAGTGATTCTCTCCCAGGAAGCCTTGGTTAGATCTGTGTTGTGACTAAGTGATTCTCTCCCAGGGAGCCTTGGTTAGATCTGTGTTGTGACTATTTGATTCTCTCCTAGGGAGCCCCACGTGTCATCTATGTGTCCTCAGACCAAGGGGACCACTTCAACAAGGCCCAGCTCCCCTCCGCCTCCACTGAGCAGGTAAGACGGGCTCTTGTCTGTCTGTCTGTCTGTCCATTATATCCCTCTGTACCCCACTATGTCCCCTCAGCCCTCACTTCATTCTATTGTCCCCTGTCTATGGCTGTTATGGTAACCGTATTACCGCCACACTGGTAATGAGTAATGACGGCAGTCAAATTTCACGTGACCGTTTAGTCACGGTAATTAGGCTTCTCCAAGCTCTGATGCTGCTGATGGTCATTAGTAGCCTACAAAAATTGCTACCTGCCTGGTACTCAGCACTCTATTGTTCATCTAATCACTCTGACATCAATGCAAATGTAATCGAAAATCGGATCAAACACTTCACGAATGCCCATGAGTTCATGTTGCGCAACATTTCTATAGGCTATGCAATTGTATGAGAAAACAGAGTTTTGATGGCCTCTATTAAAAAGAGGAGGATCCCATCAGCTTTCTATAGGCTAGACCTACTATATTTATTAACTTTCCTAATATAAAGTATAGCCTACCTGGCTGGCATGAAAATGAACCATGGGAAAAGCGTCCTCTATTTAAGTATTTCCCCATGCCTCTGTTCTGAGACAGGTGCATGATAATGGCCCATTCTAAATCAAACCTAATTTCATACATATATTGTTTAGTATGTAAAGACAACATTAAATTAAGAATAGTCTGATGGGTGACAATATAAGCCTATCACTTGTGAATTATATATTATCAGTTATGAATGATGCCCAGCTTGTGTAGTAAGTAAGGGAAGAAACAGTGCATGCCTTTTTTTGCGACTTTTTCAAATCATAGTCACACACCTCATGTTGTCACGTTCCTGACCTGTTTTCCCTTGTTTTTGTATTTATTTAGTATGGTCAGGGCGTGAGTTGGGTGGGTTGTCGATGTGTTATTTTTATGTTGGGATTTTGTGTGTTCGGCCTGGTATGATTCTCAATCAGGCAGCTGTCAATCGTTGTCCCTGATTGAGAATCATACTTAGGCAGCCGGAGTTTCACGTGTGTTTTGGGGGTGTTTGTGTTCTTGTGTCAGTGTTTCGCCACACGGGACTGTCACGGTAGTTATTTTGTTATTTTGTATCGCATATTGTTTTGTTATATTAAATCACTATGGAAACTAACCACTCTGCGTATTGGTCCGATCCTTCTCGCCTCTCCTCGTCCGAGGAGGAGGGAGAAAATGACTATCGTTACACATGTAGCCTAGCCCATACGCCTATATGTTTTGATAATGTTTGTATCACAACTAAAGTAGCCAAATAACATCCTAACATTAGGCATATTAATCCGCTCTATAACCGGTATAGAGCCAAACTGGCATATATAAGCTGCACGTGAGTTTCAAGTTTGGGGAAAATAATTTTCACCATAAAAATGCACCTTTATAATACAGCATTGTATGCATAATCACATTTCAAGGACAGTTTTCCCGCTAATTGATTGCATTTTGGAACGTTCGCACTTATAGCCTACTGCCGTGTGCGCATTCCTGCGCTTATAATGTGAAGAAATTGATGAATAGTTTATCAACATTTTAAGCTAAACGTTCTGATCTGTTGCCTCCATTGCTTATAAACGTATTTTTGATGCGAGTGGCACGGGGACGAAGCCCAAGACAAACACGTATACAAAAACACAGGAATGTAACCCAAACAAAAGAGCGAGGTAAAACCTCTAATAAATACACAGGACGAGACCCGCAGTACACTACACAGGGCGAGACCCATAATAACAAATGCACAACAATACACGGGACGAGACCCGTAATAACAAGTGCACAATACAAGCAGCAGGAAAGCCGAAATAACAAAGAACAGGTACTCACAGACCAACGGACATGGGAACAATAACCGACAAGACAATGGTGAACAGAGGACACATATACAGTTGAAGTCAGAAGTTTACATACACCTTAGCTAAATACATCTAAACTCAGTTTTTCACAATTCCTGACATTTAATCATAGTAACAATTGCCTGTCTTAGGTCAGTTAGGATCCCCACTTTATTTTAAGAATGTGAAATGTCAGAATAATAGTAGAGAGAATGATTTATTTCAGATTCAATTTCTTTCATCACATTCCCAGTGGGTCAGAAGTTTACATACACTCAATTAGTATTTGCTAGCATTGCCTTTAAACTGTTTAACTTGGGTCAAATGTTTTGGTCAGCCTTCCACAAGCTTCCCACAATAAGTTGGGTGAATTTTGGCCCATTCCTCCTGATAGAGCTGGTGTAACTGAGTCAGGTTTGTAGGCCTCCTTGCTCACACATGCTTTTTCATTTATGCCTACAAATTTTCTATAGGGTTGAGGTCAGGGCTTTGTGATGGCCACTCCACTACCTTGACTTTGTTGTCCTTAAGCCATTTTGACACAACTTTAGAAGTATGCTTAGAGTCATTGTTCATTTGGAAGACCCATTTGCGACCAAGCTTTAACTTCCTGACTGTTGTCTTGAGCTGTTGCTTCAATATATCCACATAATTTCCCCCCCCTCATGGTGCCATCTATTTTGTGAAGTGCACCAGTCCCTCCTGCAGCAAAACACCCCCACGACATGATGCTGCCACCCGTGTGCTTCACGGTTTGGATGGTGTTCTTCGGCTTGCAAGCCTCCACCTTTTTCCTCCAAACATAATGATGGTCATTATGGCCAAGCAGTTCTATTTTTGTTTCATCAGACCAGAGGACATTTCTCCAAAAAGTACGATCTTTGTCCCCATGTGCAGTTGCAAACCGTAGTCTGGCTTTTTTTGTGGTGGTTTTGGAGCAGTTGCTTCTTACTTGCTGAGCGGCCTTTCAGGTTATGTCGATATAGGACTCGTTTTACTGTGGATATAGATACTTGCTGTACACTGTTTCCTCCAGCATCTTCACCAAGGTCCTTTGCTGTTGTTCTGGGATTGATTTGCACTTTTCGCACCAAAAGTACATTCATCTCTAGGAGACAGAATGCGTCTCGGCTTCCTGAGCGTACTTATTATGACGGCTGCGTCGTCCCATGGGTATACTTGTGTACTATTGTTTGTACAGATTGAACGTGGTACCCTCGGGCATTGGAACTTGCGCCCAAGGCATGAACCAGACTTGGGGGAGGTCTACAATTTTTTTTCTGAGGGTTCTTGACTGATTTCTTGTTGATTTTTCCCATGATTCAGCAAGAGGCAACTGCGTTTAAAGTAGCCTTGACAACCATCCACAGTACACCTCCAATGACTTAGATTATTCCAATTAGCCTTCAGAAGCTTCTGAAGCGCATGCCATCATTTTCTGGAATTTTTGTGTCATGCAACAAAGTAGATGTCCTAACCGACTTGCCAAAATAGTAGTTTGTTAACAAGAAATTTGTAGAGTGGTTGAAAAACGAGTTTAATGACTCCAACCTAAGTGTATGTAAAGTTCCGACTTTCAACTGTATACAATTACTAAGCAGGAGAATTGAATCTGGTGTGCTTAAGAGCGACAGTTCAGTGACGCCTAGAGGCCGGTGATGTAGACCTCGGAAAACTTGTGCACGGGCAAGGGCAGCGATACCGGGTAAATCTGTGACATATGGGGGATAGTAGATTGACATAGGCTATTGTTCTGCTGTTCGTTAGGCCCACTCATCTTATTGGCTGATGAAAAGTAGTGGACAGTTCTAACATCTTCAATATGGGCCTGGGAATTCGGAGTTGCGTCCCCCGATGTGTCTGTCTTCATTCACTTGTATCCTACTTCTTAGCTGAAATGCCTGTGAGAAGGACCCGATCACGGGCATTGGATATTAAAATGTAGATATCTGAGAGAGCCATGTGAGTGAGAGGTGCTTCGGAGCACGGCAGCTGGGAGAAGGGAATTATAATTATTATATTCAGCCAAAGGGCACAACGGCCACTTTGGCCACAAAGGCATGGAATTTTTAGGGGGCATTACAGCCACACAAGGGGGATACCGCTGGGGAATTTGAGGCCTGGTGAGAAAACTATCAAGTGCTTGTCAAATTGTGAATGAGAGACTGATGAAGTGTGTGTAGCTTGAACAAGAAACAAATGAGAGCTCATGCCTTTCATGCAACTATTTTTCAAATCAATATTAGAGTCGCATCATACAGCCTTAGAATGTATACAAATCTTAACATATAGCCCAACGTTTGTGTTACAACTAAAGTTGCATAAATAACTCTAAATTAAGCATATAGGAGGACCAGTTTCTTTGTTAACCGCTCAACACAGAATAGCCGCATGTGCGCACTTCCTTTGAAATTGTTTGGAGAAAAGATCCATTCTATTTTATGAATCTATGTTCGATTGTATTCTTCATACTATAAAATAATACAATTAATAACGTTCATTAACCGTGAGACTGGCAGTTATTTGCTTGACAATCACCCTTGTCCATCTCTCCTGTTCCTCTGTACTGTTGTCTTCCTGTCCCTGTCTTCTACTGTCTCTCTGTTCCCCCTGTTCCTCTGTCTCTGTCCCTCTATCTGTCCCTCTGTCATAAATTCATTTTAAAATATCTCAAAATTCCAGATCAGGGTGACAGCATTTCGTCAAATACACGGTAAAGAATCTGTCACAACAATTGACCAGACATAGTACAGATTAAAAACCACATTGTGACAAAGTAACTACAAGATACGGTAACTGTCACCAAGGGTCTGGTCTAGAAGTTCTTGAAAGAGGAAGTAGGGGTTTGAAAGACGTTTGCTCATATCAGGAGGAGAACGTTTGGCAACTTTCCATTACAACACATAACGTAACGACAGATGCACACACCTGGTCTTGCCACAGACAAAGACACACACACATACCATCCCCTGCTCTCCTCTCTCTCCCTCAACTCCCTCCCAAACTGTATCTTGCTGACGAGACAGAAACAAAGATATTCTCTCACGATGATTAAAGGCTTAGAAATGGGAGAACACACGCACGCACGCACACACACGCACGCGCGCACACACACGCACACACACGCACACACACACACACTAATTGGGGGAGGCTACAATAACCAAACAGTTGCACACATGTCTTAATGATTCATATTCTCACCTGTATACATGTGTGTGTGTTTCCAGTTCTACTCGGTTCTGGATGGGGATGAGGACATGATCTTCATGCATGTGGACAATCCAGGAGGTACTGTAG
>NW_019945157.1:0-2505 GCF_002910315.2 Salvelinus sp. IW2-2015
GGGGGACATAATATATATATTTTTATTTTATTTTTCCTACCCAACCACTCCGAGGCGTCCGCATGGTCCTAAAGTACACCGTTGCCTCGTTTTGTATCACATTCCAATTATAAAACTGGGGACATGTCCCCCCCATCCCCAGTAAAAGTTGCGCCCCTGCTGCTTACACAGAAAGATCAGTGAATTTTTCTTTGTGAAACACATATGCTAGTTAACCTAGGCCTACTAATCTTCCTATTTTGGTGTTTTCATTATCAATACCGAGGCACACAAAAGCAGAAGTCTTTGTAGCAACAGGAATACATTATAATTGAGATCATAATGTGATGATACATCCAAGGGTGTGACGTTATATTCTAGTGGGGCCRTTGACCATATTTAGGTTGTTGGCTGCACTCTGAGTACCCTGCAGTGCCTTCTCTGAGGAGAGCGCTGTCTGGGGCTGTCCTTTATTGCTCTGCCCTGGATTGACCACACTGTTTGTTCCTTTTGTACTGTAGGCTTTAGGTTTGGGGATCCTGGTTGGGCCTGGGCGTCGGAATGCTTCCAAGGGGATCTGAGAATAGATGGAGAGAAAAAARGGATCAATATCCTTACGATATATAACTGTAGGTTGTTTATCAAACTGACCACAAGATGGTGCCAAATCATGTTTTTTGGCATACAGTAGCAAATACCTAGCAATTTTTGAGAAACCACATCACAAAATAATTCATTACATGCTTATTAAGACATGTACAGGCTCATGTATGCGKGCAGTATAACAAGTAGACTAATAAAACATTACTCTTTAAGTAAAGCTTTGACCATTTTTTCAACACATCCGACCGCTGTAAAGAATGGAACTAAAGAAATCCACGATTCCCTTTCTGAAACTGTCTTTGGAGTTTATAGAGCTATTCACACACAAGTAATTGTTTTGCTCCCAAAGAAGGCTTATAAGAGAGAGTGGGAAGGGAAAATGTTTGGAGACAGGTATTGGATCGTGTTTTAGCACCAACTGCCAAAACAGTCACAGGAAATGTCTCCCATGGGGTTTGCATCACTGCATTGTTTACTGCACAATCAGCTTAAACTGTCATCTAATGCTCCTAGCGCTCCGTCTCAGCTCTGCAGAAGGTGATGTCACCGTAGGAGCTCTTCATGTTTGTCATCGCTCTGCGTTTAGTTTAAACCCCCCTCTGCTCTCTGCTCAGCCTAAACCCTCTCTGCTCAGTCTAAACCCCTCCCCTATCTTTGCCTAGTTTAAACCCCAGTTATTGCCCAGTTTAAACTCTCTCTCTCTCTGCTTAGTTTAACCCCCGCTCTCTCTCTCTGCTCAGTTTAAACCTCTCTCTCTCTCTGCTCAGTTTAAACCTCTCTCTCTGCTCAATTTAAACCCCACTCTCTCTTCTGCTCAGTTTAAACCCCACTCTCTTCTCTGCTCAGTTTAAATACACTTCTCGGTCAGTTTAAGCCCTACTCTCTCTTTCTACTCAGTTTAAATCCCTCTCTACCTCTCTCCTCGTTTCTCTTTTCTCTCTGCTCAGTTTTAAACCCCCACTCTCTCTACAGCAGTTTAAACCCTCTCTGATCCCTCTGTCTGCTCAGTTTAAACCCTCTTCTCTTCTCTGCTCAGTTTAAACCTCTCTCTCTCTCTTGCTCAGTTTTTAAAACCTTCTCTCTCTCCTCCTCTCTACCTCAGTTTAAACCCCACTTCTCTTCTGCTCAGTTTAAACCCCACTTCTCTCTTCTCTCTATTTAATCCCTCGTTTTTTCAACTCCTTTCTTTCTCTTCTTCAGTGGTTTTACCCACTTCTTCTTCTCCTTCCTCACTCTCTTCTTAAACCTCCATCGGATCCCTCTCTTCCTGCTTTCCCTAGTCTTAAAAACCCTCGTCTTCCTCTACTGCTCTCTTAGAGTAGTTTAAACCTCTCTCTTCTCTTCTGCTCAGTTTAAAACCCTCCTCTGTCTCTTGCTCAGTTTAAACCCTCCTCTCTCTCTCCCTCTCTGCTCAGTTTACCTCTCTCTCTCTTTCTCTCTGGCTTAATGTAACTGCATGTGAGACTAGAGAGATGATGATGAGAGCGCTTAGAGCAAAGAAAGACAAGAAGGGGAATAGATGATGATGAATGCGGCCCAAATGGCACCCTATTCCTATTGGCCCTGGTCAAAAGTATTGTGTATATAGGGAATAGGGTGTCATTGGGGAGGCGGTTCATCATGCACATTAAGGCATTCTCCCAGACCTGTTGCGCATATAGGTATTTATACTGTAGGTTTAAACGTTGCAGCTTATTTCATCACTCTTTCTTTCTCTGAGAGAGAGCTCTTGTGAGACACTCCAGTTTCATGCCGAAAGTATTGAGTGAATCTACCCAGTCCAAGGAGTGAGTGGTTAAATGCTGTTAAAGACCAACTGTAAGTGGAGTGTGTATAAGGGTTTTATGGTTTAGAAAATTAATTCTGAAACGTGCAATGAACCATGTCCTTAAATCCATGCAGGACATACATTTGAAATGTGTT
>NW_019945157.1:6416-18895 GCF_002910315.2 Salvelinus sp. IW2-2015
CCTCAACTTTCTGTGTAAGGTCTTTGACTTGTAGTCCTCTTGTTGGGAGCGGTTGGCGATGGGCGCCTTGATGTTTTCCTCTTTGGCTTTGTTCCTCAGGAATTCCCTCTCTGCAGCTTCCAGTGACTGCAACCTCTTCTTCATCATGGTAACTTTGGCCTGCAGGTCATTGCTCTTTTCCTCCTCGGCTTGGAGCTTGGCCTTGAGTTCATCCTGTCCTTGGTGGCGCCACACATTTTCTCCTCAAGCTCAGCATTCGACCTTAGGGCTTTCTTGCTCTCCTCGATAAGCTTCTCTGTTACTGTTGTGACTTTGTCCTGCTCAGCTTGCAGTTTGCCAGTGCTGTTATGGACCTTGTCCTCCATCGCTTTCAGTTTCTCAGCCATGGTCTTCCTTTCATCACCAGCATGCCCGTCAGCGTCTTTAGCTTGGTGAGGTCTTCCTTTAGTGTAAGCTCTGTCTTCTCCAGCTGACCCTCCACGACCTCCAGTTCTTTGACCCTCGCTTTCAGGATGTCCATCTCTCTGGACAGAACCTTTGACACTGTCCTCTCTTTGTCCAGATTGCACTTTAGCGCGTTGCACTCCTGTTTGCTCTTGCCGAACGCATCCTCTAGTTTCTCCAGCTCCATGATCCTGTGGTTCAGCTTGTCCACATCAGCYTTCAGGCTACGGCTTTGGCTGGCTTCCTTCTCCAGCTTCTTGTTGAGGTCCCTGCACTGGTCCTCCATTCGGACCAACTCCTCGTCCTTCCCCTCCATCTCCAGAACCCTTTTCCGTAACTCCTCCACCTCATCCATGAGGCTGGAGTTGCCACATTCCCCGCGGCTGATCTTGTCCCTCAGCTCCTGGAGCTCGTCCTCGGCCCTCCGGAGGGTCTTGTTGGTCTCCTCCAGTTCATCCAGCTGCCGGCTGAGTGTGGATAGTTTCTGCTTGAGCTGCCGGTTCTGGGCATCCTCGCTGGTCAGTTTGGCTGTCATGGTCTCCTGTTCCTGGTGAAAGCGACTGGCTTGGTCGCCTAGCTCTGTCTCCAAGCGAAAAACTTTCTCCTCCCCCTCTTGCACCTTTGCACTAGCAGAGCTCAGCTCTTCCTGGGTGTGGGAGGCGCTCGCGGTCAGTTCTTGGACCTTAGCAGTCTGTTGGGTCAATTGCTCTGTGAGGCGCTGCTGCTCGTCCACGACCATCAACGCAAACGACTTCAGCTTGGTCAGCTCTTCCTTTAGGCTGGTGACCTTCTTGTTGTTCTCCTCCTCTTTCCTTTCCTGATAGGCCTTTTCCTGGTCAATGAGCAACTTCAGTCTGAAAGAAAAACACAAGAAGAAGAGAARAAAAGTTTGAATAAAAAAKRATGTTGAACTTTTCACTGATACACACATTGGACAACTGACACATGGGTGGAGAATGTGATGGATGACACAGGGAGCAACATAACACAACATCAAWAATATAACATAAACAATATACAGTATATCAGCTTGGTAGAAAATTGTCATTCGTTGTTTGCTTCTGAAGTGGTAAATGTGTCTAATTCTTATTCCCAAAGTGCCATCGGGCCTATTATTAGTAGGAATGCAGACCCACCATAAACACTCAYGGGTGTCACATTTGTCTGACCATACTGAATGGATTTCTGAAGGGGTTTGACATTTTATGTCATGGAAACTTTAACAGATCATAAATATAACTGTGCTAACTTTCCCAAGTCGGTAGCCTGACATACACTTGCAGTGTTTTCCTTTTAAGGTCCCCCGATAGCAGTTAACKCTCATATGGGTTGGAAACTCTACACGCCGTAGTAAAAGTCCACAATAGTACTTCTTATAGTCATTCCTATACAAATTGACTATCTAGATTACCCTTATTAGGATTTGCATTACTGATTACTGATGTCCTGTATTGCTTATCTACTGTTASTTGAAAGAAGAAAAATAATAGAGAATGGACTAAATGCAGTGTTTGTACTGTGTGAGGATGTTCYGTCCAAATGCACTCTGATCTTTGGCTGTGGTGGCTAGACTTTTCTAGAATGCTGAATGTTTACCCTGACCCCTATCTGACAAGAATACWCCCATCAGTCCCCATCAAACTGTAGACTAAACCCGTATTCAACCACACTGCTGTTTTTGAAATGTCCCAGTGAATACAGTCCTCTTTCATACCTGTTAGAAGCACCTACCCTGCTTAAAGAAACAACTAAGCTTACATTGCAGTTATTTTAACGTCTAGAGTGATATTGAATTCATAGTGTGTACTTGTGAGCATGTGTGTAGGTGTATGCCCAGTGTAAATGTACAGTCTACTGTATATACAGCATATGTAACAGAATCACGGGGGAAGCTGGGGTCACGGTAGCTGGCAGGGCATGCATCGCACCGGGCCAGTGTGCCTCCGCTCCAGGCAGCGTCGGAGGGGATGTTATGACTGCTGAATGTGCAGCTGCCAGCGTGCTAGCACAGATGTCGCATTGGCATGGAACAATCCCCTAATTAAGGGGTTCCTCTACTACCCCCTGCCTCCCTCTCTCTCTGGTTATATATTTAAAGGAATCCCCCCCGCTTCCAGAGGCAATTACAGCCTGGCTGGATAAACAGAGGGCCTCTCTCAGGGATAACTAATTACACCTAGTCTCCTGTAGAGGAACATGATGTCAGCATGGTAGCTGGTAGAACTGGGGCTAAGGCAGGTCCATGGTAGAACTGGGGCTAAGGCAGGTCGATGGTAGGCCTGGGGCTAAGGCAGGTCGATGGTAGGGCTGGGGCTAAGGCAGGTCGATGGTAGGGCTGGGGCTAAGGCAGGTCCATGAGGCCTGGGGCTAAGGCAGGTCCATGGTAGGGCTGGGGCTAAGACAGGTGCATGGTACGGGCTGGGGCTAAGGCAGGTCCATGGTAGGGCTGGGGCTGTCCTATGTCCTATGATGTTAATCCCACGATGTTCCACATGTTCCACTGTGCCAGAGATCTGATGATCAAAGCTGATCAGCTTGAAGTTGATGTACATTAGGATAGCATCAGATGGGGAGGAGTTTGTAAAGGCCTCTYGTGTCCCACTGAGAAAGTTCACAATGGGAATGTGTGGTATAGTCAGTTCTACAATATCTGAAGACATGTCTTTCTGGCAGAAACGATCATTTTGAAAAATCATCTAAATCATGATATTCTATTAACATTGCTGAGACGTCAGGGCAGAGCAGAGGAGTGGCAGCCATATAAAGGCCTGCAAATGTAGCTAGAATGTAGCTAGAGCTAGACTGCTTTATTTGTATCCTTGTTTACTCTAGCAGTTATCTCCGCTACCCAGTTATGCTCCCTTTTCCCAGTGATGTAATCAAACCAGAATAGAATGTGAGCCGCGGTCCTGGACTTTAGACTCTGCTAGTTAGTACAAGTCATCCTGGTTTCRCCATTTTTAAACACAGAGGGTTACATTGTGAAGATACATTATGGAAACAGYAGATACATTCAGGGAAACTTCCATGTATTATTAATCAGGTGCTTGAGATCAGCCAAGACGTAGTAGGCTGTATGATGTCTCTGGAGAGGAATTACATGTATTCCCTAGGATCCTAGTCGCTTGACATGAGAATACTGTGTCCCTCCTAAGGGACAATCATCTGTTTCCCATGGACTCCGAATTCTGCTGGACTAGTGGGACTTGACAATCGAATAACACAACTTGGGAGAGCAGAAGTTGAACTGCCAGTGAGTCAACTGTGACTATATGGTTGAAAGGGGAATACGAGGGGCATGAAGGTTACCACTTGAAATTCTCAACGGTTGCCAATGAATGATGTACTAGTTTCGGTTGCCAATGAATGATGTACTAGTTTACCCAGTTCATCCTTATATGGCTTTGCCATCAAACTTGGTTATACAAGATGTCAGCTGCAGAGAACAGCGACTTTGTTTATTAATTAATCAATGAGAAAGGTAAACGACCATCCCATTCTAGAATTAATTAATTTCTATTGCGCGATTAACTTTGGGATGTTTTACCGGGAATGGTTGTTCACAAGCTACGGTAAAGGCCACACATTGATTGAACAATTTTATTTTATCACTGCCAATTTCCCAAATCGAGTAAGTCTGTCTAAAACGGTTACATTCCCATAAGGAGTTTCTATGTCATGGAAAATAGAGTGGTGCCTTCTGCATGGTAAGCAGTTAAGAAAATGGGTGTGGGTGCAGATGGCTATTAACCCAAAACCAACCATTCACCTACGATCCTCTTCTCTGAGCAACATCAGCATGCAGAGGGGAAAACACACAACACACAGCCAGCAGGATGACACCATGCCCCACCATTATGGCGAAGGCCACAGAGGGCTTTTCCTCACATTATAATAAGCAGCTGTGGCCAGTGGCCTCAGAGTCTGGAAACTCTGGCTCAGACTCTGTAAAACAGTGCTGCTGCTGAGATGATACAGGAGATGACAGTATTCTGTGTGTATGTTTTAGAAGTCAAATGTCCAAGACAATGCCCTTGTCACAGGTCCATTTCCTGCGTCTTCGATTGAAGACCAATGTTCTAGGCCTCTTACACGGGAGTATACACATCTTTTACAAAAGACATGATAAAACAATGATCTGTTCATGTTTGATCCTGAACCCTGTTTTTAGTGTAAAATAGACAGAAGCAGTCAGTTTTGTTAGATTATTCCCGGAGTGCTTTATGAAAGAGGCATAGGAACTGCACAGCATATGTCCAGCAGAGGGCAATCAGTAAGCAGTATGGGCTCATAAAATTATAGGCAATATTTGTATGCCTTCAGTTGAATGACTGTGCTAGTTAAATATTTTATTTTTAATAGTTACATTTTAGGGGTTTTAGCTGGCTATGCTGTATGTTACACAATCAATAGCTCGTCAAAAAATATATATATTTTTCAGGTTGTTGAATTCATTGTAATATCTGAGTTTATATTCAACACTTAATGTTGGTTTCATAAATGTATCACTCAAAAGTGATTCATTTTTCACAGGAGAGAGGTTCAAATAACAATGACTATCTTTTTTATTCACCCCATTATCCGCACAATTTCCCCAGATTCTCACAGACATTAGAGGGGGTGGTGTGAGTGTTGAGTGGCCGGTTCATTACACATAGAAGTGAACCACTGAATCACCCATAGCTTTAACTCACACACAGAATCAGCTTCTATCAATGTCCTTCCTCAATGGTACATTTGAAAATCACAATTAGGGAATTAACATTGTGCACAAATTGTTACAAATATTTAGTTACTATACTCTGCATCTGTTTAATTGTAATCACAGTTTCCAAAATATCCGACTGAAATTTGTCAAAATTGTTTCAGCATTTTTTCATGAACTTGTTGAATGAAACATTTATTTCTAATAGATTGCCTATAATTGTATCCCAAAAAGACACAACTTTCCAGAGTCAGAAATCAATTCTTTACACTAACCCAACTGAATGTCAATATCAAAGTTGTACTTATCCCCCTTGCACTCAGTCACAGTGCTCCATAACGAACCAACAGAGCAGCTAAGTTGAGTTAAAGTTGCCTTGCCTCCTACCTGTTCCATAAGTCTGTCGTGGCAGCCTCAGTGATTGAAGCTCATTATGTTGCCGTACTCTCTCTGTCTCTCTCAGCTCTCACACAGCGGTCTGTGAGTGGGACATTCCAGTAGGGAGACCAAACAATAAGATATGTCTCACTGCATGCTCCCTGCCTATGGAGCATTACATCATCAACATGCCCTTATATGGAACTTTGTGTTGTACAGCCTCCCTGACTCTCAAGGGGTGTGTACTCCAGTGTGTGTGTGTGTGGTGTGTGTGTGTGTTGTACAGCCTCCCTGCCTCTCAAAGCGGTGAGTGTGTGTGTGAGAGAGAGAGATTCTTTGCATGTGGGCTTAAGCGTATGTGTGTGTGTGGTGTGTGTGTGTGTTTGTCCACCTAGGTGTGTGTGGGCCTTAAAACAAGAACAGAGAGGAAAAGTGTTGAGTGACGTCTGTAACGTGTGAAATATCTGCTCTCTCTGGTCTGTCTATACTCCAGAGACAGAGGGTGAGGAGAGACAAGCGATTTAGGTTACAACATTTCCTTCTGCCTTCTCCTCAGTAAGAGTCATATGATTCAACTGAAGAAAAAAAGACAAAAAACTTGACCGACAACCGTGTTTAGTAAGGAAATCTGTGTGTGTTTGGAATGTATTCTTGTAATACACTATTAGAGCCCAACCGAATTAGAAACACACGCCAAACATTTACATGCAACACTTCACCACAATCAAACAACCAAACATACCACAACAGTATATGACACTACTAATCCTAAATGTTTTGTATTGTCTCTGTAAGACTGTTATTAGGGACTGCTAATGACTGCTGTCTGGACTTTTATTGCCGAGATTTCAACATGACCGTTCACTAGAAACGATCCTCACAATTTACAGTATCACATCTCACATTCACATTTACAGCCCTCTGTATTTCACAGACGGCTCATTGCTCAGTCTATTAACAGTGTGGCCTATCTTTCCCTTGATACCAAGACTTCTCTCTCCACACACAAGCAAAATTATAGATTCACGCTAAATAGCTGGCAGCGAACTACACTCAAACTAAGCTAGTACCCAACTGCATTAAGTCAGGCGGGCCAAGATACTGGATATAGCCTGCTAATAGAAGATTCATTGAGTAAATTGGTCCTCCCGTATCGGTTCAATGTCCCTATTGTCGTCGACACAGAACAATCAGCTGTTCGCTGAAACAATGGAGTTCACACAGCATCAGCACGGACGTAACATGACATCAATCATCCTCGTTAGGAGGAATCAAGGAAATACTGGGACATTTCCTGTCCCAAAATCCTCTAAATCAGATGTATCAGCTTCACAATGGCGCGCCAACCTTGGTTGCCAAAGCTGTAGAAAATGAGGAAATATTGCAAGACAATGATGAATAAAGATGTCCATGGAAGGCCGAAGAGCAAGAAGTCAAACAACCCCTCTCCCTCCTTGTAGTGGTTTGAAAATGGCAGCACCCACAATGACAAATACGTCATTTGACACGGTGCAATCAAGTTTCTTGAGAACATTTGGTGGTGATACCGATTATACAACGGACCGAAGAACCAAATACTGATTACATTTGACTCTGTCATGATCTTTCTAGAATTTTTGTAACAATTTGTTTGTTCTTGACGTAAACACATTCCTTCATTTAGAAAGCCCAATTAGGGTTTGTCTATTTCTGAATCTGTACATTTCCAACACATCAAGACAGAGTGCTCCCGATCAAGATGTTCTCATTGAACATGAAAGTTGGCCACACAACACTGTTCTCTATGTTGAAGCATCTGCCAAAATATATAAATAGTGGAAAAACGAATCCCTGTTTTATGTAATGTCTTGGTACATGAGTCTTCTCTGATACTCCAAATGGAATGTAGAGTATTATGAATCAGACTAGATTGAGTGAAAATGTGTGGTTTCAGAGAACATTTCCCATGAACACACAATCTTAGAGCTACATGTGAAGTGAATAAAACAATGTTTCAAGCCACAATTTCTATACATATAGAAGAACCACCTGACCCACCATTTGGGAATCAAAGTTGCCCCGAGATGACAAATGGACTCTCTCCTCTCCTGTGAGTGCTGTAGGAGTATGCAGACTGTTAGTGCTTTGTGGGAGTATGCAGACTGTTAGTGCTGTGGGCAGGTTAGTCAGTATGCAGACTGTTATGCTGTGGAGTATGCACGAGCTGGATGCGAGACACATGTTTGCGTAATACTCAACTCCATGCTGGGGCCTGAGTACCTGACACATATGACATCACTAGTCCTTAATCAAATCCATATGGCGACTATGTTCTCTCTCTGCTCGCTTTTCCGCTCTCTCTCTCTGAGTAGTTCCTGGGATTCCTTTGACTTCTTACACAATAAGCCTGTTCTGTGGAGTCTGCCATCCTGAAGGCTGCTTTGTTTTAATGTCCAGAAACAGCAACCTGATAGAAGTGTATCAGCGTTAGATAATATATAAGTAATTGAGTACCACAGTATAAGTTCATAAAATTATCAGAAATGTTCAACGCGTTTTTTCACCATTCATTTTTTCCATCTGGGATTTTAGAATCTACTTCAAATAAGGTCTGTGTTCATGTAGACATTATCACTGATAGTGACATTAATCGAACAACGGTCTGTCCGTTTCATGTAGACTTACCCTGGCATGACGTTTTGATAGCCTGGTCTGTGTTTCATGTAGACTTACACTGATGTGACGTTTTGATATCCTGGTCTGTGTTTCATGTAGACTTACACTGATGTGACGTTTTGATAACCGGGTCTGTGTTTCATGTAGACTTACCCTGATGTGACGTTTTGATATCCTGGTCTGTGTTTCATGTAGACTTACCCTGGTGTGACGTTTTGATAACCGGGTCTGTGTTTCATGTAGACTTACCCTGATGTGACGTTTTGATAGCCGCGCAAATCTACCTCGGACAAGGTAACTTTGATCAATAATTAGCATTATGAATTGTTTTAAGTAAATTGAGGCTAATATATTGATAAAACACCTTGTCTAAGAGAGAATTACACGGCTATCAAAACGTCATGCCAAGGTAAGCCTACACTGAACACACAATTAATTTACATTTTTTGCCAAATTCACGATGTGAAAAATAAATGGCGGAAAAAACATAGGATGCTGTGGTAGCCATGCTGGTTAAGTGTGCCTTGAATTCTAAATAAATCCCAGTGTCACCAGCAAAGCACCCGCACACAATCACACCTCCTCCTCCATGCTTCACGGTGGGAACCACACATGTACTCTGCGTCTCACAAAGACACAGCGGTTGGAACCAAAAATCTAAAATTTGGACTCATCAGACCAAAGGACAGATTTCCACCGGTCTAATGTCCATTGCTCATGTTTCTTGGCCCAAGCAAGTCTCTTCTTCTTATTAGTGTCCTTTAGTAGTGGTTTCTTTGCAGCAATTCGACCATGAAGGCCGGATTCACCTCTCAAGTGGTAACAACTATAAAGCGCTATGATGAAACTGGCTCTCATGAGGACCGCCACAGGAAAGGAAGACCCAGAGTTTCCTCTGCTGCAGAGGATAAGGTCATTAGAGTTACCGGCCTCAGAAATTGCAGCCCAAATAAATGCTTCACAGAGTTCCAGTAACAGACACATCTCAACATCAACTGTTCAGAGGAAACTACGTGAATCAGGCCTTCATGGTCGAATTGCTGCAAAGAAACCACTACTAAAGGACACTACTAAGAGGAAGAGACTTGTTTGGGCCAAGAAACACAAGCAATGGACATTAGACTGGTGTAAATCTGTGCTTTGGTCTGATGAGTCCAAATTTGAATTTTTGATTCCAACTGCCATGTCTTTGTGAGACGCAGAGTAGGTGAACGGATGATCTCCGCATGTGTGGTTCCCACCGTGAAGCATGGAGGAAGAGGTGTGATGGTGTGCGGGTGCTTTGCTGGTGACACTGGGATTTATTTAGAATTCAAGGCACACTTAACCAGCATGGCTACCACAGCATTTGCAGCAATACGCCATCCCATCTGGTTTGCGCTTAGTGGGACTATCATTTGTTTTTCAACAGGACAATGACCCAACACACCTCCAGGCTGTGTAAGGGCTATTTGACCAAGAAGTACAGTGATGGAGTGCTACATCAGATGACCTGGCCTCCACAATCACCYGACCTCAACCCAATTGAGATGGTTTGGGATGAGTTGGACCGCAGAGTGAAGGAAAAGCAGCCAACAAGTGCTCAGCATATGGTTGTCATTGATGTGCCTTAATGTGCCATCAGAGGCCTATTCATGTGAACAGCCCACAATCTGACCCCACCTTGTCGGGTCATAACAGATGTACAGTAGAATAGGGTCATCTTCTTGAGACTGGCTCTATCTTGGGTGTCTGGTTAAAGTAAAGTCTGTTCTAATGCTGGTTACTTCTTCTGTAGAACAAGTCACGTTTAAATCTAATTATAGAACTGTTTCCAGAGAAGAGACAGAAAAGTGTCCCCACGGTCCAGGGTTGTTTTGAAATAGCTACGCGATGAAGTTGTGTCACGGGGGGCATATTTACTTCCAAAGGGCATAGCCTGTGGATTCTTCCACCGTTGCATCGCAAAATAATGAAACATGGATTAGGAACCATTTCCGCTGTATATAATCACTGAACACTGTTTATAGATATGCATGCAGAGGGAAATGACGGATATATCTTTATTAAGAACAACTTTAGTGCCAGGCTACAGCTGCAGCCCCCGGTCGCTTGCGTTTAACAAGTGTTGCTTATGTTAGCTGTAATCTAACGCAGCGCCGTGTTTTTTCGACTTTGAAGTGCAGGTATGTTAATTGCACTAATCTAGCCCTGTATTGTTTCAAGCTGGGACCTGCTGGAAGGAACACTAGACACTTAGAACAGTAGGGGTGGAAGGGAGTGGCTGTACAAGTTAAATAGCAGCTTCCCCTCCTTAGCACCTTTTCCAAACTGTAAATAACAAAGGCAACCAGTGATTTAACGCTTAGCAACAGCATATTTGAGGTTTACTGAATTATCGTTCACCTACAGTAGCTAGGCCTAGATATCAGTCCGGGTTCATGTTCATGGGATAGGACAGACGGGGAAAGACATTGAGGTTCATGAGCAGGTCATCACCTATATCAGACATATATAATTTACATCTGCGTATAAAAGATGACTGGAATACAAGTCTTTGGAGTGATACATGACACTATTAAATAATGCAGGTTGATACACAACATATACGTTTATGATCAGAGCCTTATACCATGTGCATGGTAGCAGGTGCTGGTCCAGAGTCAGATCTACAGGCCTTCGGAAAGTACACACACTCCTTGACTCTTTCCACATTTTTTGTGTTACAGCCTGTATTTAAAATGGATTACATTTAGGTTTTTGGTATTTGCATACACACAATACACATTTTTTTTAAACAAATAATTAAACATGAAAAGCTGAAATGTCTTGAGTCAATAAGTATCAACCCTTTGTTATGGAGCTAATAGTTCAGGTAAATGTCTTAAAGTACATGATCATCTGTGTGCTATAAAGTGTTTAACATGATTTTTGAATGACTACTTCATCTCTGTACTCCACACATACAATTATCTGTAAGGTCCCTTAGTGAAGGGATAAAGGCACCTAGTAGATGGGTAAAAAACAACAGACATTGAATATCCCTTTGAGATGGTGAAGTTATTAATTACACTTTGGATGGTGTACCTCAGTCACTACAAAGATACATGTGACTTCCTAACTCAGTTCACAGAGAAGTAGGAAACCGCTCAGGGATTCTACCATGATGCCAATGTTGACTTTAAAACAGTTACAGTTTAATTTAATCTTATTTAACTAGGCAAGTCAGTTAAGAACAATTTCTATTTTCAATGACGGCCTAGGAACAGTGGGTAACTGCTGTTCAGGGCAGAACGACAGATTTGTACCTTGTCAGCTCGGGATTTGAACTTGCAACCTTTCGGTACTAGTCCACTGCTCTACCTGCCCTGCCGCCCTGTGATAGAAAAACTGAGGATGGATCAACACATTTCATCACCAATACTAACCTAAATGACAGAGTGAAAAGAACTGTACAAAATAAGAAGCAACAAGGCACTAAAGTAAAACTGCAAACATTTTGGCAAAGAAATTACATTTATGTCCTGAATAACAAGCCTTATGTTTGGGGCAAATCCAGCACAACATCACTGAGTACCACTCTTCATATTCAAGCATGGTGTGGCTGCATCATGTTGAGTATGCTTGTCATCGGCAAGGACTAAGTGTTTTTTTAGGATAAAAAGAACAGAATTGAGCTAAGCAAAGGCAAAATCCTAGAGGAAAACCTTGTTTAGTCTGCTTTCCATCAGACACTGACAGACAAATTCACCTTTAAGCAGGACGATAACCTAAAACAAACGACCAAATATACATTGGAGTTGTTACGAAGACGACATTGAATGGCCTAGTTTTATAATAATCAACTTGAAAATCTATGGCAAGACTTACAATTGGCTGTCTAGCAATGATCAACAACCAACTTGACAGAGCTTGAAGAATAAAAAAAGAATAATGTATGTGCAAATATTGTGCAATCCAGGTGTGCAAAACTCTTAGAGACTCGTGGCTGTAATTGCTGCCAAAGATGATTCTAAACATGCATTGAGTACTTACAGTACTATTCAAATTTACGTGGACACCCATCTCATTCAAGGGTTTTTCTTTATTTTTACTATTTTTTTACTATATTTTTTACTATACTAGTGAAGACATCAAAACTATGAAATAACACATGGAATTATATAGTAACCAAAAAGTGTTAAACAATTAAAAATATTTTAGATTCTTCCACCCTTTGCCTGATGACAGCTTTGCACACTCTTGGCATTCTCTCAACCACTTCACATTTAATGTTTTCCAACAGTCTTGAAGGGTTCCCGCATATGCTGTAGACACA
>NW_019945157.1:22578-27778 GCF_002910315.2 Salvelinus sp. IW2-2015
AGGATTAGGGAGTGGAATAAAGCATGTGAAGTGATGCTGTAGCGATCCCTTGGTTGTCATTGATGTGCCTTAATGTGCCATCAGAGGCCTATTCATGTGAACAGCCCACAATCTGACCCCACCTTGTCGGGGTCATAAAGATGTACAGTAGAATAGGGTCATCTTCTTGAGACCTGGCTCTATTTGGGTGTCTGGTTAAAGTAAAGTCTTGTTCTAATGCTGGTTACTTCTTCTGTAGAACAAGTCACGTTTAAATCTAATTATAGAACTGTTTCCAGAGAAGAGACAGAAAAGTGTCCCCACGGTCCACGGTTTAATCTCTCTCTTTTCCCTGCCTTATCATTCAGCTGGCTAGTCAGGGTTTCCGTTACAGCAAGCCAACCAACTGCTAGCTGGAGCTCTGGGTTGAACCCACTAGCCTAGACAACAGATAAAGATGTGAGTCTGTGTGTTGACCAGGAATGTAAATGATGGTGATTGGGGCTTTAGGCGTGACACTCACTGGAATTTACTTAGCAGAGACTCTAGACGGCAGATGACAGATTTCTTCTGTGGTGTGTGTGTGTGTGTGTATGTGTGTGTGTTTAGGTTGAGATTGTGGCTCATTGTGTCTGACTGAGAATGACATCATCCCCCGTCTTGGAGCTTCCATAAGGGATGAGAGGAAGGAGAGATGGGAGGAGGAGGGATGGGAGGATAGGAGGGATGGGAGGATAGGAGGGATGGGAGGAGGGCTGTGGTTTGGGATCCTGGTTAGTTGGAGAGAGTTCACTCTATTGTCTAGCTGCTTCCTGTCCAGGCAGCTCAGCTCTCATTGAGTGTCTGAAACACCCCCATCACCACGGCCATTATCTCTCCCTCATTGAATTCATCAAGCTTTCCTCAGCATGAGGCCTGTAGGCCTGATAAACAAGACATGGTGGACGTCACTACTACCCATGTCAGGGACTGGCTGACATAGACTTAGTGTTGATTTATTAAATGAGAGCTTCCCTTGCACTCACGACTCACACGGCCCATGWTGATGCTGTCGTCATCTGGGCYGAGAGTGTTCTCACCTCAGCGACAAGACACAACAGATGGTTTGGATCTGTCTGAGCTCTTGGGGTCTCTACAGTGGGAAATCTTGGAGAGATGTGAGAGAGAATTGTAGAGTGGCCAAACTAGCCTAGCCCAACCTAGGCCATCTGGCCCCTCCCAGTGTGAAGGAAGATGTATAGAGGAAGACTTTTAGGTTTGATATAAAGGTCTGCCATTGAGCCTAGAGCAGAGTTACCGTAGTCAAGTTAATGCACGTTGTCTACAAACAGTTATACCCACAATTTATAATAAGATGCTCAAGTTTGGACACTTCTACGGTGCGAAGCGTGCAACAGTAATGTGTCTAGGAGGTGAACTATAATAAAACCTTGGACATAATGATTAAAGGCCCGTTTTACGACGTGTAAGTGCTTTTCTTAGTGTGCAGAGCTGTCAGACGTTTCTCCGTTACCTCTGTAAATGTGTGGGCTATTAGGTCCGGGAGCCGTCATTGAATGGCGTCGTGTGATTACATACTCTGACAGAATGCAGTGATTAGCCTGGCAGCCACAGAGTACATACTCTCTCTCAGCTCTATTTTCACCCTGTGAGACAGAGAAAGAGAGCAGTGTATTACTTGGATGTTAAGCACATCAGTGCTTTGCATAATGAACGATTCCTCCCAACCCTTCCTTCCCGCATTTTCATGTACTGTAAAACTCTCCAACTTTCAGGGAATTTAAGCCCAGTTATGATTTGCCAAGTTTGTGTCACTGTCCCTTGTATAAATGGATTCCTCCCTTGCGTAAGTGTGTCCAGCTATTAGGGTTTCATTCCACTCCCCCAGAGGTATTCCAAAAAGTAAATGGAACTCTGTGAAGGAAATCTAGCAGTTAACACACCAGTAAGCCTGAAATGTCTTCCCCATGTTCTGCCTCCATAGATCTGTGAGTGAGTAAAGACGAGTCTTGAATTACAACAGAGGAGCAAAAATGCCAGGAGCTACATGTTGAGGATACTTTTACCAGCAGTCTGATTTCTCACTCTCTGTAGCAGTAGTTTGAGTGGATAGCCTACACAGTACCTCTTAAATTATGGCTGGCAGAACATGGGTAAAGGAAGTTCTTTTCATATTGTCAGGCTGGAAGGAAGCGACTGCAGCTTGAAGGTTCGGTGCGTCCCAAATGGCACCCCATTCCCTATATAGTGCACTAATTATGACCAGAGCCCTATGGACCCTGGTCCAAAGTATACCACACTATAACGGGAAAAGGGTGCCATTTTGGACGTAGACTTGAACATGACGTCTCTGAGGCTGGCAGCAGCAGCTGTGTCTGTCTGTACAATGTGCTGGCTGCTCATGCTCTCCGCCAACATGGTGTCAAGATAGTGAGTGAATTATGGGGGAAAAGGAGGCCAGAGCTGCCAGTTGAAATCTCTTGTCGAGGTGAATGCATTCTCCATTCTCCAAGCCGGACGGCTCTCTCTGTCTGGCTGAATTGTGAAAACGTTTCATTCAAACTGGGATGTGACAAACAAACATTCTTTGTGTTTTGAGGCATCTGCCCGTAATCACAGTGGCATTTCATGCAAATCTTTTCGGAGGAATTATATTTGCAATCTTGTGTCATTCTGTGTTCTGTCATGTCAAATGACATTCAGCAGTCAGTAACCGCGCACAATTGCGCACAATTGGCCTAGCGTCGTCCGGGTTTGGCCGGTGTAGGCCATCATTGTAAATAATATTTTTTTCTTAACGGACTTGCCTAGTTAAATACAAAAAATAAATAAAATACAACTCTGTATTGTTACAAACACCAATGAATCCTAAGCCATACCCCTACCTACATGTACAAATTACCTGGACTACCTGTACCCCCGCACATTGACTCGGTACCGGTACCCCCTGTATATCATTATTGTTATTTATTTGTTACTTTTATTTCATTTTTTTACTCTAGTTTATTTAGTAAATATTTTCTTAACTCTATTTTCTTAAAACTGCATTGTTGGGTTAAGGGCTTGTAAAAAAGCATTTCACAGTAAGGTCTACACTTGTTGTATTCGGCGCATGTGACAAATAAAATGTTATTTGATTTGTTTTACTTCAGATCATTGGACATACTTCTATTCCACAGATGTAAACGTGAGCATTCACCATATAATGTTCCAAGGCCATGTTGTGTTACGTCCTCAATGAGTCAGAGTTGGACTTGTATCTGCTATTATTCATGGGGCTATCCTATCAACATGGAAGGTAATGTGGTGTACACACAAGTTTTATTAACTTTGTGTAAAATTTAAAGTCGACCTCGTAACTCGCGCAAAGAGTTAGGAAACGGCTAATTTTGAGGTGATAACTGTTCATTACTACATTTATGGGGATGGAGGTTCAATTTACTTTTCCTTGACGGGAATTCGGCTGCTGACGCAGACTCGACACGGCCGCCATCAAGTTTGTTTACTTGTTTGGTGTGAATGCAGCCTTGTTAGAGGCAAGCTAGGTCAGTCTGCTAATAACTGTTATCTAACATGTCCCCACCCACCCTCACTAACACAGGGAATTTACAAGTGTCGACTTTCAAATGTAGCAAGTCCAAGAAGAATAGACTGGCTGAAACTGAGACAAGGGGTTGAGTTTGTGGTTCAATGGGACAGATAAATAGTTTGTGGTTAAAATGGGAGAGATTAATTCAAGGCAATATCCTGAAGCATTGGGAGAACTTGTCGAGACTGAAGGTGGTCGGATGTCAAGTCATGATATAGAAACCAAACCGTAAAACTAGACTAGGTGTTTGGCAGGAAACAATGAAGAGCTGTCACAGGGACCACCCTGTCCCAATGCATCTTGGGGCTTTGATGAGATGTTTCAACCAGGGAAATAAGAAACTCTGTAGTGTCTGAAATGTCTCCCTCCTCTTCTCCTGGCCTGGCCCAATGCAGGTGTCTGTGAAGACTGATGAAGACCTTTTCCATTTATTCCGTCTATATTCAAAATGGCAAAACTCGGCTATGTAGCAAAAACTGAAAAATGCAACACTTGCGATGGCAACACAACGACACACAATACAAGACAACCGGACTAATGCAAGTTGTTCACAAAAGCCACGTGGACAAGGTGTAAAAGCACTAAATTAAAACACTTAACATTTTACAAGCCCACCAAGCTTCTTGGAGAACATTACAGAAATGTAATTCAAATCGTGTGAATACCCATGGCTCAACATAAAACAAAATCCAGGCTTTTTACGACAGGAATCCAGAGACTTGACCAGTTTTCAGTCAATTGTAACAAGTATACAGCAGCCCAATGGCTGGAGCGGCTAATTATAGTAGTTTTAAAGGCCACACAACTCGAAAGACTACTTCCATCAACTGCAGCACTATAGAAAAACAACATCCCCCCAGAAACATAATCTAATTACAAAATGGTGGTTAGCAAATCCATTCCTTGGCACAACTGCTTTTGAGCAACCATTCAAGTGAATAATCAAGTACCTGCTCTACCCTCAGCCATTCTATCTTTCTACATGACGAATAAGCAACACACTGTGTGTGATTATTGTATTATGTTGGTGTTTGATGCAGATCTCATATTATTCCTCTGATGTTATGAGCGTTTCGGAGGGGTACAGTTTACCACAGGTTTAGAGAAACCTGAGAGGGCAATTTGTGTAACATTAAAGGATACAGCAACAGCACATGAGGCCAGGGGGAATGGAACAAGATCAGATATCTACAGTACCATTAACCCCCCCCCTTACTTTACTTTTCTCTCCTCCACATAAAAACATATTGTCAGACTGTATCAAGCAGCAAGAGCAAAGGGAGCCAATATCTGGAGATAAATGTGTGGGGGTCACCCCCAGGTAATCTCTGGTAATAAAAGAGTGCCTTACGGAGAACTGTTAGAGTTGGAGTGGGGGGGGTCAAAAGAAGTTCATGCGGGAGTCTAGTGAGTTGAGAGGCCATAGAGTTGGCTTAGTGAGAGAGTGAACTGGGGAGGATCAATGTCAGAGTCAGGAGGCTGAACACAAGTCAGGTTCTGACACTGTTAGTCTCTATCAGGGATGCTGCTGGTTGAAGTGGTGTTATATCAAGGCTTTACAGTCTTTGGTTACTTTTTTGTATTTTTGTGTTTCTGGTATTCAATATTTCAGCCTCCCTCAAGTCATAAGAA
>NW_019945157.1:27803-51355 GCF_002910315.2 Salvelinus sp. IW2-2015
CAGGCCACAAGCAGGATCCCCTGTCACATCTTGACTATCTATTTTTAGATGCTATAACTCTCTCATTAACTACTAGAGGCAACGAGTGATGAATGCATCTGTTGCTGACGCAATTAAGATGAAGAGCATCCAGCAAGACTCTTAACAGTTTTCATGACTTTTAATTATAGAATAGCACACCTGCTATGGCCACGGCTCCCAGAATGCTTTGATACACTTACGCATGCGTACATTCTGTTTGAATTCAGTGTAGGGCGAAGGATAAAGAAAACATGACAGAATGTCGTGACTTGCTCAGCAAAATGTTTTCCCAGCAAGGAATAAGATAAAAGAAACATTGAAACCATCTTAATTGGAATGTAAAAAATGTTATATGATCGTTTATCTCTGCTTTTGATTTGAGAAAGAGTTGCAAACATAGAGGTCATGGACTTGGAAAGGAGAAGAGCAGAGACACACATACACTTTCAGTAAGCAAACTCTCAACGACTTTGTTTCCATGTGTGAAGGGGTGACATTGTTTGAAATGTGTGTGTAGTAGTGTGCTCTAAGGCCCAACGCACAGGAACTGTGGTGAGTCCAGAATCATCACACAGCTATAGATATTCCCAACTCCTTTAACATACAAGATGACAACTCCCCCATTGCTTTGTCAAATCGAAAGCGCAGAGCTGCGTGCTCCGGTTGTGTCAGTACATCTTTGACCTTCCACTTCTGGGAAATACGGGACTGAGGGATTTTGGCTTAAGCGATTCAGCCAGCATAACTCCGTGCATTCAGAATTTCTGCAAGTGTGAGAGTTGTGTCAGTGTCCTACGATTTATCCTTTGAAACTCCATTCACAAGAATACGGCTTTTTTCGTACGAAAATACCTACTAACCAGACCTTTAGACGATTATTGTAGTTAATGTGGTTTGTTTTATGACTCTTCTCTGAATACTTTCTTGTCTGAACTTGAAAAGCCTGTATATATGTTTTATGGCAGTTCACATGATACAGTGTGTATTCAGGTAGAAACGTATCTCCCTTGAGGTGGCTGAAGCTACAAACTAAACTAAATATGGAACTAAGGGGAAATCCACTTCTCTCTCTTCTTTTCTGTCTTTACAGTTAATTTGATCACCCTGTTGCAAACTTTTTCTTTTGTACTTATAGTTATGTTGTGGTTTTCATATAAAGCCCTTTTGGGCTTCATACCTCACCTGCACACTGTTTTTTACCAGTTTTTATCTCTACGTTTTGTCTTTCACTTATTTTCTTTGGTGTAATAAATCAAACCTAAAACCTAAAACCAGGGAAGTTTAAAAAGGAATCTAAGTGATTGCTAATAGATATTCTAAACTCTTCAAAAACTTGACATCTTCACACTTAACGAACAAGAGAGTGGCAAGTATCATCTACACACTACAAAAGATTCTAAAGTTGGAAGTTTCAAACTGGAATTTTCACTGCTTTCGAAATATATTGACTAATATCAATCCAACCCCTACCAATAAAAATAAAGTCACAATGTCACATGTAGCATATGCCAATGCCGACAATTAACATGATATCTCCCTACGCTATGTTGAGATAACCTGTGTGTGAAAACTAAGAATCCGCCAGACACCTAGTATCATCTACCTAATGTGTTCATCCACAGGCTGGTGGAGGGAAGCCTCTTTGGGAGCCGATTGAAGAGTTCAAATTTAAGACCCACACCTATGTCACTGAGCTGCATTCCATGAATATGTGCACCAAGGCGTGGCCTTGGACTCGTGAATTGCGGAAACAACTGTAGCGTGAACGTAGCTTGATCTTGCTCACCACCCTGAAGTTCGCTGCATCTCGTACCGGCTCCTTACATAGCGTGCCTAGAACTGAGACAATTGTCCCTCCTTACCTCCCCTCTACCATGGTGCACACGATCGTGATCAATGATGAGAGACAGGCATAATTCGCCTATCCTATTATTGCAGCGTTGTGTACATCATATCAGAGACTCACGATTCGGCCGCTTTGTACTTACATAGAGTATGACCTTCCACGCAGAATAGTTCCACCCATGTCACCGTATATAACTGTGTTGAAGAGAATCGCGCAACCAAGCGACGCTGTTCTATCCTAAGTAAGATGCGCGCGACGATGCAAGCTCCTCACTGTTACACACTTTAGATAGCCACCGTAACTCCTACATTACCTCAAACAGGGACACTTATTCTATGATGTAACATCTTATGGTACTCCAATTAATCTACTAGAAGATACCCAACATAGATTGACAATGGCACCGCTAGTATTTTTACACCACGCAGATCAATCCAAGGACGGCCGTAGAGTCCACCCGCAGCAGTGAGTTCTATCCAGACAGTGTCAAAGAGCGAGGGGTCGACCAGAAGCGGATCTGAATATAGCCAAGTCCAATACGTCATACTCGAGAACCGGAGACACAGTACTTCAAGAGAAACTAGTACATGTAATATCCCATCACTTCAAAGCCTCATCATTCAAGCGAGCCGTCTGAAACCAACATCAACCCTGCTCCTAAAAACATACACCAGCTCACTATAGCGGCAACAATGGTGCAAGTGTCCATGAGAACATTAAATGAGTAGAAAAACTTTCAGACATCCCAACTAGCACCACTTTTAAGCAATGAACCAACGTTAAGTAACAATTAGATTGGAAATTACATTAACCTCTGACAATAATAACCCATTACCTCACCTATGATGATGTCTACTGCCTTACACTCTTTAAAGACATCCCTGCATCATATTGCCCATACTTTATGCCAATACATTATGTACCACTAACCCCACTTGTTTAAACTATAGCCAACCACCAACCCTACATACCACCATCTCATATGTAATATACTGTACTCTAGATCATTCTACATGCTCTTGCCAATCTTATAGCAAATAACACATAGTTGTATACCACTTAACCTAGCCCATCTATCAAACAGTTACATCATGCTCCACATTACTATGTTTATAGCATACACTCATACTAGCTCTACTCATACCTCCAATATCCGTTACTGCATCTGCCATGCCGTTCTGTACCACCACTCATTATATCCCGTACTCTATATCTTATTACCCAGTTACATAACTTAGTCATTCAGTCTATGTCCACCTTTTACGCACCTTGTTGTTGTGCTGTACCACCGCACTCCATTCAAGTAGTCGTTAGGTTGAAGTGACATATTAGTGTTGAGATACCTCTGTTTATACGGATCTATTAGTGTTGAGCTGGTGTGTTAAAGTACTTAGCTATATGTTTGCTGAACTAAGATAGCTACAGTAGTCTATATTTTCGAGCTACACCTACGCACTTGAACTATGTCTGTATTAACTGCAAATTTGTCGAAATCTAGAAAGAGCCAACAAAAGCAGTGTTATCGTCGACTAATACAACACAACATTTGTAACTAAATGCTAGTTTGATTTTTACCCAACCCAGTGTGAGATTATTGGTCATACGAGAGTAGTTAGTCAGAAAACTGATAAAATCTAAATGACACATGTGACAAATAGTATCCAAATTAGGCCAGTACTTCTACGCACGGAAAGATGTGCATATTTGTTTCTTCTAGAGTGGCAGAGCTGTCAGACGTTTCTCCGTTACCTCTGTAAATGTGTGGCCTATTAGGTCCGGGAGCCGTCATTGAATGGCGTCGTGTGATTACATATCTCTGACAGAATGCAGTGATTAGCCTGGCAGACCACAGAGTACATACTCTGCTCTCAGCTCCTATTTTCACCCTGTGAGACAGAGAAAGAGAGACAGTGATTACTTGGATGATTAAGCACATCAGTGCTTTGCATAATGAACGATTCCTCCCAACCCTTCCTTCCCGCATTTTCATGTACTGTAAAACTCTCCAACTTTCAGGGAATTTAAGCCCAGTTATGATTTGCCAAGTTTGTGTCACTGTCCCTTGTATAAATGGATTCCTCCCTTGCGTAAGTGTGTCCAGCTATTAGGGTTTCATTCCACTCCCCAGAGGTATTCCAAAAAGTAAATGGAACTCTGTGAAAGAATCTAGCAGTTAACACACCAGTAAGCCTGAAATGTCTTCCCCATGTTCTGCCTCCATAGAATCTGATGAGTGAGTAAAGACGAGTCTTGAATTACAACAGAGGAGCAAAAATGCCAGGAGCTACATGTTGAGGATACTTTTACCAGCAGTCTGATTTCTCACTCTCTGTAGCAGTAGTTTGAGTGGATAGCCTACACAGTACCTCTTAAATTATGGCTGGCAGAACATGGGTAAAGGAAGTTCTTTTCTATTGTCAGGCGGAAGGAAGCGACTGCAGCTTGAAGGTTCGGTGCGTCCCAAATGGCACCCCATTCCCTATATAGTGCACTAATTATGACCAGAGCCCTATGGACCCTGGTCCAAAGTATACCACACTATAACGGGAAAAGGGTGCCATTTTGGACGTAGACTTGAACATGACGTCTCTGAGGCTGGCAGCAGCAGCTGTGTCTGTCTGTACAATGTGCTGGAGCTGCTCATGCTCTCCCGCCAACATGGTGTCAAGATAGTGAGTGAATATGGGGGAAAAGGAGGCCAGAGCTGCCAGTTGAAATCTCTTGTCGAGGTGAATGCATTCTCCATTCTCCAAGCCGGACGGCTCTCTCTGTCTGGCTGAATTGTGAAAACGTTTCATTCAAACTGGATGTGACAAACAAACATTCTTTGTGTTTTGAAGGCATCTGCCCGTAATCACAGGGCATTTCATGCAAATCTTTTCGGAGGAATTATATTTGCAATCTTGTGTCATTCTGTGTTCTGTCATGTCAAATGACATTCAGCAGTAACCGCGCACAATTGCGCACAATTGGCCTAGCGTCGTCCGGGTTTGGCCGGTGTAGGCCATCATTGTAAATAATATTTTTTTCTTAACGGACTTGCCTAGTTAAATACAAAAATAAATAAAAATACAAATCTGTATGTTACAAACACCAATGAATCCTAAGCCTACCCCTACCTACATGTACAAATTACCTGGACTAACCTGTACCCCCGCACATTGACTCGGTACCGGTACCCCCTGTATATCATTATTGTTACTTTTATTTCATTTTTTTACTCTAGTTTATTTAGTAAATATTTTCTTAACTCTATTTTCTTAAAACTGCATTGTTGGGTTAAGGGCTTGTAAAAAAGCATTTCACAGTGAGGTCTACACCTGTTGTATTCGGCGCATGTGACAAATAAAATGTATTGATTTGTTTTACTTCAGATCATTGGACATACTTCTATTCCACAGATGTAAACGTGAGCATTCACCATATAATGTTCCAAGGCCATGTTGTGTTACGTCCTCAATGAGTCAGAGTTGGACTTGTATCTGCTATTATTCATGGGGCTATCCTATCAACATGGAAGGTAATGTGGTGTACACACAAGTTTTATTAACTTTGTGTAAAATCTAAAGTCGATCGTAACTCGCGCAAAGAGTTAGGAAACGGCTAATTTTGAGGTGATAACTGTTCATTACTAACATTTATGGGATGGAGGTTCAATTTACTTTTCCTTGACGGGAATTCGGCTGCTGACGCAAACTGACACGGCCGCCATCAAGTTTGTTTACTTGTTTGGTGTGAATGCAGCCCTTTGTTAGAGGCAAGCTAGGTCAGTCTGCTAATAACTGTTATCTAACATGTCCCCACCCACCCTCACTAACACAGGGAATTTACAAGTGTCGACTTTCAAATGTAGCAAGTCCAAGAAGAATAGACTGGCTGAAACTGAGACAAGGGGTGAGTTTGTGGTTACAATGGGACAGATAAATAGTTTGTGGTTAAAATGGGAGAGATTAATTCAAGGCCATATCCTGAAGCATTGGGAGAACTTGTCGAGACTGAAGGTGGTCGGATGTCAAGTCAGATATAGAAACCAAACCGTAAAACTAGACTAGGTGTTTGGCAGGAAACAATGAAGAGCTGTCACAGGGACCACCCTGTCCCAATGCATCTTGGGGGCTTTGATGAGATGTTTCAACCAGGGAAATAAGAAACTCTGTAGTGTCTGAAATGTCTCCCTCCTCTTCTCCTGGCCTGGCCCAATGCAGGTGTCTGTGAAGACTGATGAAGACCTTTTCCATTTATTCCGTCTATATTTCAAAATGGCAAAACTCGGCTATGGTACAAAAACTGAAAAATGCAACACTTGCGATGGCAACACAACGACACACAATACAAGACAACCGGACTAATGCAAGTTGTTCACAAAAGCCACGTGGACAAGGTGTAAAAGCACTAAATTAAAACACTTTAACATTTTACAAGCCCACCAGCTTCTTGGAGAACATTACGAAAATGTAATTCAAATCGTTTGATACCCATGGCTCAACATAAAACAAAATCCAGGCTTTTACGACAGGAATCCAGAGACTTGACCAGTTCTCAGTCAATTGTAACAAGTATACAGCAGCCCAATGGCTGGAGCGGCTAATTATGTAGTTTTAAAGGCCACACAACTCGAAAGACTACTCTCATCAACTGCAGCACTATAGAAAAACAACATCCCCCCAGAAACATAATCTAATTACAAAATGGTGGTTAGCAAATCCATTCCTTGGCACAACTGCTTTTGAGCAACCATTTCAAGTGAATAATCAAGTACCTGCTCTACCCTCAGCCATTCTATCTTTCTACATGACCGAATAAGCAACACACTGTGTGTGATTATTGATTATGTTGGTGTTTGATGCAGATCTCATATTATTCTCTTGATGTTATGAGCGTTTCGGAGGGGACAGTTTACCACAGGTTTTGAGAAACCTGAGAGGGCAATTTGTGTAACATTAAAGGATACAGCAACAGCACATGAGGCCAGGGGGAAGTGAACAAGATCAGATATCTACAGTACCATTAACCCCCCCCTTACTTTACTTTTCTCTCCTCCACATAAAAACATATTGTCAGACTGTATCAAGCAGCAAGAGCAAAGGGAGCCAATATCTGGAGATAAATGTGTGGGGGTCACCCCCAGGTAATCTCTGGTAATAAAAGAGTGCCTTACGGAGAACTGTTAGAGTTGGAGTGGGGGGGGTCAAAAGAAGTTCATGCGGAGATCTAGTGAGTTGAAGAGGCCATAGAATTGGCTTAGTGAGAGAGTGAACTGGGGAGGATCAATGTCAGAGTCAGGAGGCTGAACACAAGTCAGGTTCTGACACTGTTAGTCTCTATCAGGGATGCTGCTGGTTGAAGTGGTGTTATATCAAAGGCTTTACAGTCTTTGGTTACTTTTTTGTATTTTTGTGTTTCTATTCAATATTTCAGCCTCCCTCAAGTCAAAGAAAATGGTTCCAATCGACACAAAATGTAGGCCCGTAAACTGAAACGTAGAATACTATTGTAACGTTTGTTGTTACCATGTACCATAGACACTACAGTACTTCTGCAACTTGCGATCCAGAGTTAGTTTTAACCATGGCAACAAGTTAGCACCACACATACCAAGACATTAACATCCTATTTACAAGTCTCGGGTTAGACTGAGGACATTACACATCATTCCTCCTCCACCTGCTCCTCCCTGTTCTATATCCTCAGGATGACAGCAGGGAATGGTTTTTGCCAATACTCAGAAACGTTCAGTATGTAGCTAGAGAGAAGGTAGGAACGATGTGGACAAGCAAGCACATGATGATAAAACCCTCGGCATAAACACTGTGCCTGATCTCTAATTTAATATAAGTATAGTATGACCTCATATTTTAAAGCACACTCATTGTTAGAACAAAGAACATAATGATCTCACGTTTCAAGCTCCTATGTATTACTGGCAGTTTTATGATTACCCAAAATAACAAAATAACAAAGACCAAATCTGATGTAGCTTTTTGGCCTCTGTGACTGCCGGTAAAGTTTGGCTCGGTTCCGTTTGGCACCGCCAACTAGGTCCTGTACTGTGGTAAAAATATGGCCATCATTATAGATCTTGTGTATTGAGTACAGTGCACTAAAAGTGTCCATTAGTTGTGCAGTGGGTTTTGAACAGGCTTTCTCATCACAATACGTAACCTGGTGGGATCTGCTTCAGTTMTATTAGAGGCAGAACTTAGTGGAGMACACTGATCAAAGCGTTGGTCTCATCATTGTCACGTCCATGGCTAGACAATCCTCTCACTATCTGGCAGTAGAGGAGGAAGAGGGACTGTTGGCAGACTAGTCCGTCAGGTCACAATCAGGAATCAGCTCACATTTTCCAATCGGTCCAAGGCCACGCCTGTGTGACACAATTACAGTGTGTACAGGTGTGGGATCTTAATTTGACCAGTTTCTCACAGCAGGAACGTAATCCTGCAGCAACAGGACATGTGAATTATTATGTGGATTATAATTAAATTGAMATTTTTGTAGGGGTTGATGCATTTTTCGTAAGGGAAAATCAAGTCTGAAATTTCAAATTGGAAATTACAAACTTTAGAATCCTTTTTAAACTTCCCACGGTTTAGGTTTTAGGTTTGATTTATTCACACCAAAGAAAATAAGTGAAAGACAAAACAGTAGAGATAAAAACTGGTAAAAACAGTGTGCAGGTGAGGTATGAAGCCCAAAAGGGCTTATATGAAAACCACAACATAACTACTCAAAAGAAAAAGTTTGCAATCAGGTGGATCAAATTAACTGTAAAGACAGAAAAGAAGAGAGAGAAGTGGATTTCCCCTTAGTTCCATATTTAGTTTAGTTTGTAGCTTCAGCCACCTCAAGAGGATACGTTTCTACCTGAATACACACTGTATCATGTGAACTGCCATAAAACATATATACAGGCTTTTCAAGTTCAGACAAGAAAGTATTCAGAGGAGAGTCATTAAAACAAACCACATTAACTACAATAATCGTCTAACAGGTCTGGTTAGTAGGTATTTTCCGATACGAAAAAAGCAGTATTCTTTGTATGAGAGTTTTCAAAGGATAAATCGTAGGACACTGACAACAACTTCTCACACTGCAGAAATTCTGAATGCACGGAGTATATGCTGGCTGAATCGCTTAAGCCAAAATTCCCTCAGTCCCGTATTTCCCAGAAGTGGAAGGTCAAAGATGTACTGACACAACCGGAGCCGAGTTCCAGCCCGCTTTGTTTTGGACAAAGCACATCGAGGGGAGTCTGTGTCATCTGTATGTTTAGAAGGAGTTGGAATATGTCATAGCTGCTGTTGATGATTCTGGACCTCACCACAGTTCCTGTGGTTGGGCTAGAGCACACTACTACACACATTTCAAACAATGTCACCCTTCACACATGAAAACAAAGTCGTTGAGAGTTTGCTTACTGAAAGTGTATGTGTGTCTCTGCTCTTCTCCTTTCCAAGTCCATGACCTCTATGTTTGCAACTCTTTCCACATCAAAAAGCAGAGATTAAACGATCATATAACATTTTTTTACATTCCAATTAAGATGGTTTCATGTTTCTTTATCTTATTCCTTGCTGGGATAAACATTTTGCTGGCAAGTCACGACATTCTGTCATGGTTTCTTTATACCTTCAGCCCTACACTGAAATTCCAAACAGGAATGTACAGCACTGCGTAAGTGTATCAAAGCATTCTGGGAGCCGTGGCAATACAGGTGTGCTATTCCTTAATTAAAGTCCATGACCAACTGTTAAGAGTCTTGGCTGGATGCTCTTTCATCTATTGGTCAGCAACAGATGATTCATCACTCTGTTGCCTCTAGTAGTTAATGAGAGAGTTATAGCATCTAAAATAGATAGTCAAGATGTGACAGGGGATCCTGCTTGTGCCTGCACCAGTAAAGCTGGACGATAACTTCTTAAACATAGTCCTGGACATTTGTAGTCGATCCTACCCTGAAGGTGTAGTCATACTGAGAGGGTATGCTGTTCCTGCACATACATATAATGAATTCCTGGAAGCAGATCAAAACGCCCCAATGTTCATTCTTCGAGAACTGAGAAGGATTGCGTCCCAAATGGCACCCTATTCCCTATATAGTGCACTACTTTTGACCAAGAGCCCAATATGGGCCTGGTCAAAAGTAGTACCCTACATAGGGAACCGGGTGCCATTTGGGATGACGATAGTAATAAAAGCATCCACAAGGAATGATGGAATGGCAGTGGAATGTTCCAGATGCACCTGAATTATGTAATCATGACAGGGTCAGTGGACGGCCACACTGAGCCCTGTGTGTGAGATGGACTGTAGAGATGTAGAGAGAGAACACCTATCACTCTTACTATGCTGTCAAACCAATGACCAGAGCGCTACTTTTTCCATGAGAAACATCATTTTTTATCTAAAGGTATAGTCACCACTAAAAGAAAAGAAAACATCCAGATTTTCATATTAGTCAACCAAATTAACTCTTCACCTTTCAAACCCAAAAGAAGAAGACGTGAGCTGAAGTGCCTCGTGCCGTACGTTACACACACGTAATATGTTTGAAGATCTTGCTGATGGTTAGACCGTGTCAGCTACTCTGCTCCACACCCCACTACTGCCACAACACAAAACACACTGTACACTGTAGTGAGGTCCTCAGGCCTGGACATGGCTCGATAGCCAATTAATCAGAGGGGGTGCTTGACCTTATCAACCCCCCCAAACCCTCTCCCCCTTAACTCCCAGATTAACATGCTACCATGAGCCTTTCCAGGACAGGAAGGTCTCCCCAATCAGTTGAGGGCTCAGTGCCAAAATAAAGAGGGAGAAAGAGACAATGAGAAATGAGAAGAGAGAAGGAAATGGAGGAGAGAGGCAAGAGAGAGATAGAGAGAAGGAAGAGAGAAGGGGAGCTCTTGGTGTCTCGTCTTTCTTAAATCCCTCACACATAGCCCTCGTAGTATGTAATCACACTCGCTGTTTGCCAGCAGGTCCAGAAAGGAAATGACTGCATCCAGCGAAAATGCATCATACCAACAATGATTAACGGGCATGAAATCAAAAACTGGTGCTGCGCAGTGCTCTTCAAACGGTGAGCTATGGCCAAGCTACTTAGTGCTTAGATCACAGAGGCTATTGTCGCTCTCTTCAGACCAGTGATAATTGTTGTCCATCTCATTCTGTGTGTTCTTGAGGTTTTGCTGTTTTGTGTTCTGCCCCCTGTGATTTATGGGAATGGCTGTCTTCAGAACAGAAGCTGCCACACGACGTATTCAGGTCCTGAAAGGGACGACTACTCACAGTTAAAGTATTTATTGAAATTGCTTTGGGGAATTATTCTTGCTGTAGACATCAAGAAGTCGAGAGACATGTGTTTCCATTTTGAGCAAAAAGTTTATGATGGTTCAAAGAAGCCTTTTTACCCCTGGTTCATGTCCATGTTTGGTCCAAATGGTAAACACAGACAGCAACAATGTGACAGTC
The DNA here is from genome assembly GCF_002910315.2 of Salvelinus sp. IW2-2015. NCBI lineage: Eukaryota > Metazoa > Chordata > Actinopteri > Salmoniformes > Salmonidae > Salvelinus > Salvelinus sp. IW2-2015. The sequence goes on from NW_019945157.1 coordinate 39,148, forward strand.
TGTGTACGTGCTCGTGGGCTGTTGAATGTCATACCCAGAAGTTACTTTGAGAAAGTGACTTTACTGTTTCTTTGGTCCAGAGCCCAACTTTATTTTGTGATTTTGTTTGGCTCTGAAAAACACTGTTCGTCATACCATGCTAACTTAAGTATAAGGAGCCTAAATGATACAGTCTTAATAGAACAGAACCCTTCAGTAATCACATACATGCTACTTATTAGAGCCTAAATGATACAGTCTAATAGAACAGAACCCTTCAGTAATCTACATACATGCTACTTATTAAGAGCCTTAAATGATACAGTCTTAATAGAACAGAACCCTTCAGTAATCTACATAACATGCTACTTATAAGAGCCTAATGATACAGTCTATAAACTAGAAACCAGAACCCTTCACGCTAATCTTAAGTGTGTTGCTGACTCTCTAGCACTTTGATAGTTTGTACAGTATAGAGATAATATCATAATTACCCACAATTCACGCATGTAAAAAAATCAGTCTTTTGGGATAGTCTAGACCAGCTATTCCCAAACTGGGTTCGCGCAATGCCGCCGGTTTACGCCAAATCAAAATGTGATTCACTATTTAAAAATATAATAATTTGAAAACTCTTCACATTTTCAAACAGTCCATTTGTATTTTCCAACGGAGGCTATAAACTTTGAGTTTTTCTCTCGCCTGAGTAGCCTCCTGTTTCACTGCCCAAAATAAAATTAAACCATCTTGTGTTCAGCGAAATAACAACACATAGTCAAATTCAGGTAGCCTAGTCAAATAATATAACCGTTAGTCTCTCGCGGGAATTCCACTAACGTCCGAGTATTAGCCAAATGTAGCTGCTGCTACATTTGCTCGAAAATGATAAATGTTAAAAAAGTAAGGCCCGCGTCCAGAGGACACATACTAGCTCTACTAGTAGTAGCTACTACCCGCAGTACTACACCTGCACCTGTTGATGACACAAGTTGTTCTGCTTTCACGAGCACATTCAAAGCTAGCATCAGTAATTCTATATTTGTTTGTTAGCCCAGCTAGCATGGACACTGACAGTTGTGGAATCTCGATGAGCCGAAGAGCTACGCCCCTTACCCGGGAAAGCAACCGAACAAAGACAGGAGTTGGACATCGAAGAGTGCAAATATGATGAGGAACTACATTGATTTGGAGTTTCAACTCCTATATTGGGATAAACGGACCTCTCCTCAGCCATCGGTGTGTTCTATGTGTACAACCTTGACGCGACCGGTAGCTGCAGTAGCTCTGCTCTCCATATATCACAGATGAATCACCATCACAATATCTCCTTACTTAATCTGTCCGCAGCGATGCCTCGTACGCCCTTAGTGATCCACGACATCTCTAGCAAAGCACAAACAATATACGTCTGACTCTTTGCTCGCCACGATTCCTCGCAAAAACATACCCCAAGACCTAGCGTGTGGAGCTAGTGCTCTTCTCCCACCAGCAAATCACTCTACGGTATCACACGACCTACACATGCGACGTCTCTCACCGCTTAACTAACGCCACATCTCCGATCAATACGCACACACACCGTCAAACACACAAGATAACCTTCACCATTAATAAGAGGGAGCTGGGATCGATACGCATATGATGTGTCCCAAATCCACCGTACGCGCCACAACGAGTGGAGCGTCCAAATACAGAGCGCGCCAGGTACTCAGCCAACCAAGCCCACACCCCACCTTACCACTACACATATAGCTGGCACAAGAGACACCTACCTCTACTCTCCTGCTCGACGAACAGCCCAACAATCCGCCCACACACCGAAGGAACATATCACTCGACCAGCCATCGCCTCCGCCCCAACAAATCACATCAGACGACGATGTCGAGAACAACGAACTACACATCGCTACTAAAACCCAGCCAAATCCACTCCAACAAACCCCACGAACATACCTGCTACGATGCAACTCACACCTATTATTCGCTACTATACCCACGAAACGACTACACTACCAACAACACACACCGAATACACACTGATCTGCTTACCAACCCACCATGCCAATCAAACGATAGTCACACCTTATGCGAGAGAGACTGTTCTTGAAACCAAATTCTACCACACTCTTCCCACAATCGCCAAACGCCACAGGCACAACTCACATAACTGCCTCCACTCGCTTCACACGAGTACCAATCAGTCACCACACAAACGCACCTACATCACGCCACTATACACCTACCTGCCCTAATCAATCTCACTATCCTCACAAAAACCACGCCGACGCACCCTCGAACTGACCTGACCCGCTCACACAACTGGCGACGGCATCCTAGCGCACACGCTCCACTCTCCGCGGATCACATATTATCCACCCGTCTCTAACCACTGTCCTCCTTAATTCAGGCCGAGATCACATTCCAAGGCAGGTCCAACACTAGAACACCCTCCCAACTTCCTGCAATCCCACCAGGCACGACGATATCTTTACCTTATAACCTACCTATCAACACGCTGCGACAGCTTTGACATCTATGGACTCAGTGCGGTCCAGCATGTGCTTGGATTCTGTACTGCATGGCGCAAAAACCAATGACAGGAGACCATCAGTGGCAGTCGGCTATACGAAACATTGCCCAAGCAGTTGCCTCCCCGAGCCACTTGGGTACATTGCAAGCATCCATCGAGAGGCTCTTGCTGCCCAAAAGGGATACCCTGACAGCTTGAAAGCAGCATTTTGGACACTAGTGAAAAATGCGTTCACTTGTTCAAAGCAAAAGCCCCGGACTTTCTCGTGTATCTTTATGCCCACAATGCAATGATATGGGCAGTTGGACATATGTAACGCTCTTTCAAAAAATACCAGCAAGTTGAGCTGGTTTATCAAGGCAGGCAAAAGTATTGACACGTTTTTTTTATGATTTCGGAGGAACGAGCTATACAAGTTTTCTTACTGACATTAATTTCACTTTGTCTGACTGCTTGCATGATGATGAGTTTCTCACACGACTGGCCTATCTGGGGATGTTTTTTTCTCGCTATGATGATGAATCTAGGATTACAGGGACTCTCCGCAACTATATTCAATGTGGCGGGACAAAATTGAGCTATGATCGAAGTTGGAGCTCTTCTCTGTCTGCATTAACAAGGACAACACACAGGTCTTTCCATAATTGTATGATTTTTTTGTGTGCAAATGAACGGACAATGTCAAATGTGATATAGTGAAGCACCTGAGTGAGCTGGGTGCGCAATTTACGCAGGTACTTCTCCAAAACGGATGACACAAACAACTGGATTCCTTATCCCTTCATGCTCTGCCTCCAGTCGCACTTACCAATATCTGAACAAGAGAGCCTCATCGAAATCTTCACCAAGCGGTTCTTGTGAAATTGAATTTAATCAGAAGCCACTGACAGATTTCTGGATTGGTGCGTCAGAGTATCCTGCCTTTGGAAAATTGCGCTGTTAAGACACTGATCCCTTGCGTACCTTTGTGAGAGTGATGTTCTCGGCCGCTACAACTAACATAAAAAAACGAAAATAACAGCACATACCTCTGTGGAAAATGATTCCCCGCGCCGGGGTTGTTCACAAATATCTATACTCATTCTTTATGTTTAATAAATGTGTATTGTATAGCGTGTGTGTGCCAGGCTTACAATGATGGCAAAAAACACCATTTGAGAGTGCGGTGACCCGTGCTAGAGGGGGTACGCAGGCGGAGGTTGAATGTTTGAAAGGGTAGGGGACTAATAAAAAGTTTGGGGAACCCACTGGTCTAGACAAACAACCAGGGATTAGATCAGAGGTGAGACAACACCTCAGTCACCCACCTTTACTCTACCGTTGTTCCCCAAGCACTTCACTTGTTGCTCTAGTTCTGCTCCAGCCGGTCTCTGAGGCAAGACAGGTGAAGAAGGCAGACGTAGAGAAAAAACCTTCAGCTCTACTTTCTTTACAGTTTACTCACTCAAGCCCCAATCTGGATGTCCTCAGTCTACAAAGCTTGGCCAAATTTATGCTATACCATGGCGACCTGACATCTTGTTGAACATGCAGTATGATATAATGCTCTTTTCCTCCTAGACCATTGTGTTTCTTCTCTCGTATAAATCTTTCACCTTGTTCTCACAGAGTAATTAACGTGAACCCTGGGCGGAGGGATATTTATCATGGCACTTCAACACTTCCTGACACGCTCCTCCGAACCGTGACTGAGCCCAGTCCTGCAGGCCCAGGCCGTGGCCGCGGTCCGCCAAGCCAACACACCCGACCTGACCAGAGAGGTTCTGATAATGCGGTCATCATAATTAGGGCACCTCGTCTGGACCGGGCTGATGGCCAAATCTCTCTCTCTCGCTGAAATGATTAGGTGGACGTGTGAATGAATCTGGCTGAGGAAGCAGGGGCGTAGAGGGAGAGAGATGGATGGAGGGGGTCATACTATACCTGTATGGTACAGTCTAGTCCGTTTACACAGATTTACAATGATAGATGTCTCTACAGGAAGGCATAGCCTCAGTCAGAAGGTGAACTCCCTGTTAGGGCTTGAAAGTTCTCTTTCAGGGTGGATACACTTAAGCCAGATCTCTCTGACTTCACTTCACACTGACTGACATTGCCATATAAAGACATTACTATTGACACAGAGAATCTCCAGAGTACGTGTTTGAGAGAGAGAGAGAGAGAGAGTGAGATGTTGCTTTTAACAAGGGCAAAGGCAGTTTAATTTTGGGCCAAGTCATCGAGTTTGACTTCAACACACCCGATCTGAACACTATGGTCGAGTTTCTAAGTACCAACATGAGTCTGGGTCATGTTTGAGTTACGACCATTAATGTCATAAATAGGGGAACTCTGTACTCTGTCAGATGGTCTGTTAATGTGTTAGAGTGTAATGTCGTGTTTGTTTTGGACATCTCCTTGGCATGCCCCTTCATTTGCTGTAATATTATACACAGAGTGCTAGTTCAATTATCACAGTTGCAGAAACCTGATGAAACCAAAGTAGTGTAAATGGAACCTTCAAGAAAGTTTTTCTCTGTATGTAACTACAGTCTGCTATTCATAATGTCGTTCTAAATTCCAGGTATACCAGCTAACCGTAAGGACACGTATTACTCTAATATCTAGCCCAACAAACATCGTATGAGTCTGTCTGTAGCAGCTATTCAGGGCTGGGTATTTTGTTCTTTTGAAGCATGAGTAAAGTTTCTTCTGGAATTATGCCTCACTCTGTCGTCTTACGATACATGTCTCAGCACAACCTGGGTTATAATAGAGCCACGTCATTTATAAGGGGATTACCAATCAAAGGCAACCTGATACTGATGTATTGAATTATTTATCAAGCGTCAAGCGTTTGGTTTTAAGTCCCTCTTTTCTATGTGAAAACAGTAAATACAAACCATCCATAACGGTTTTGGCATGTAGGCGTTCATTTCAAGATCATTCATTCAACACCTTGAGGAGCCTTTCTGAGGAGCGTGCTCAGCTCTTTGTGTGTGTGTGTGTTTGTGTGTGTGTGTGTTTGTGTGTGTGTGTGTGTGTGCGCGTGCATCCGTGTGTGTGTGTGTGTGTGTGTATATGTGCATACATGTGTGTGTGCCTGCCTTTGCGCATGTATGTTTGTTAAGTTGAGAAACAGAGCAACAAACAGACCTTTCTCGTTCCTGCTCCAGCAGGTTGGTGAACTCGTCACTCTTCCTCATGAAGTCTCCATGGTTCCTCTTCTCGTCATCCAGCTTGTACAGGGCGCGCTTGTGGGACTGCTCAGTCAGCAGCAGCTGCTCCAGCATGCGACGGTGGGTCTCCCTCTGCTTCTCCACCAGCTTGTCCAGCTAGGAGAGACCAGAGCGTTTACTGACCACTCCAAATACACTTCCTGTCACCTCTATGAGAGGTGATATCGGATGTATTAATGTAGTTTAAAATGTGATTGTCCAGTCATGAGACCAAAACCCAAAGTTGATCTTTGAACCTACAAAGTAGCCACTTCATATACATTTTAGCAGACTCTTATCCACAGCGACTTACAGGAGCAATTAGGGTTAAGTGCCTTGCTCACGGGCACATCAACAGATTTTTCACCTAGTCGGCTTGGGGATTCGAACCAGCGACCTTTCTGTTATTGTCCCAACGCTCTTAACCGCTAGGCTACCTGCCGCCCATATACTGTAGCTGAAGTCTCAACCCTTCCAAGTCATCTTATCAGGGTGCTAYACTTCACTGTCCCCAGACTTTACTGAGCTGCTGTATTGAATGTTGAGACTGTGCTACCTCAGCCATGGGCCTCTCGTAGATGTCCTCCTGGAAGGTCTCAGCCTTGCTCTGGACGGTGTCTCTCTGCAGGGCCTGAAGGACCTTCTGTGGGGTGACGAACCCATACTGGGCCTCCAAGAGGGCCAAGTCAATCTTCTCAGCCTTCAACACCGTGATCACCTCGTCTCTGGCCTGTGGTAAGGGGGAGAGAGAGAGGGAGAGAGAAGAGGACACAGTTCTATGAGCATGATAGCTAGACTATCCATGTTTTAGTATTACCAAAAGCTTGACTACCCATGGTTTAGTATTACCAAAATATAGACTACTCATGGTTTAGTATGACTGTACCAAGAAGCCTGTCCTATATCTAGACTACCCATGGTTTAGTATTACCAAGAAGCCTGTCTTATATCTAGACTACCCATGGTTTAGTATTACCAAGAAGCCTGTCCTATAGCTAGACTACCCATGGTTTAGTACTACCAAGAAGACTGTCCTATAGCTAGACTAGAAGAGATTACATAGACATATACACGCCAACATTAAAAACCATCGCTCATAGTTCAAATACATAGACTAACATCAAGCAACTTAAAAACCATGCTCATATTACATACATAGACATACATCAAGACAAACAATTAAAAACCATGTTCATAGATTCATAACCATACTAACATCGGCACATTAACCTGACAAGTATAACCATTGCTACATAGATTAAAAACACATGCACATATAAGAACATACTAGACTCACGACACCATGTAAAAAACCATGCTCAATGTTCATACATAGACTACATCGGGCAACAATTAAAACCATGCTCATAGTTCAATACATAGAACATACATCAGCACACTTAAATAAACCATGCCTTCAATAGTTACATACATAGACTCATCAGCAACATTAAAAACCATGCTCATAGTTCAAGTCCATGACCTACATCAGCAACAAATTAAAAACATGCTCATAGTTCACAATACATGAACTACATCGGCAACATAAAAACCATGACCATAGTTCAATACATAGACATCACATCCAAGCACACATTAAAAAACCAATGCTCAATAGTCTCATATCATAGACTACATCAGCACATTAAAAACCATGCCTCATAGTTATCATACATAGACTACAAATCAGCAACATTAAAAAACATGCCTACATAAGTATCATACATAGACTACATCAGCAACATTAAAAACCATAGCTCATAGTTACATAACCATAGCTACATCGCAACGATTAAAAACCATTGGCTCATAGATTACAACATAGACTACAATCAGCACATGTAAAAACCATCGCATCATAGATTCATACATATAGACACATACAGCAAACATATTAAAAACCATGGCTCATCAGAATTTCATACATAAGACTACATCGGCACATTAAAAAACCCAGCTTCATGTATCATACATAGACATACATCGCAACACATTAAAAAAGACCAATGCTCATAGTTCATACAATAGGAACTACTCAGCAACATTAAAAATACCATGCTCATAGAATATCATAACACATAGACTACATCGGCAACATTAAAAACCATGCTCATAGTTCATACATAGACTACATCAGCAACATATAAAAACCATGCTCAAAGTTCATACATAAGACTACATCAGCAACATTAAAAACCATGCTCATAGTTATACATAGACTACATCGGCAACATTAAAAACCATGCTCATAGTCATAACATAGACTAACATCGGCACATTAAAAACCATGCTCATAGTTTCATACATAGACTACATCCGGCAACATTAAAAACCATGCTCATAAGTCATACATAGACACATAGCTGCTGCAACATAAAAACCATGCTCATAGTTCACTACATACATAGACTACATCAGCAACATTAAAAACCATGCTCATAGTTCATACATAGACTACATCAGCAACATAAAAACCATGCTCATAGTTCATACATAGACTACATCAGCAACATTAAAACATGCTCATAGTTCATACATAGACTACATCCGGCAACATTAAAAAAACCATGCTCATAGTTCATACATTAGACTACATCGGCAACAATATTAAAAACCATGCTCATAGTTCATACATAGACTACATCGGCAACATTAAAAACATGCCTCATAGTTTCATACATAGACTACATCGGCAACATTAAAAAACCATGCTCATAGTTCATTAATATGGACTACATCGGCACACATTAAACAAAAACCATGCTCATAGTTCATACATAGACTACATCGGCAACATTAAAACCATGCTCATAGTTTCATAGACATGACTCATCGGCAACATTAAAAACCATGCTCATAGTTCATACATAGACTACATCGGCAACATTAAAAACCATGCTCATAGTTCATACATAGACTACATCGCAACATTAAAAACCATGCTCATATTCATACATAGACTACATCAGCAACATTAAAACCATGCTCATAGTTCATACATAGACTACATCAGCAACATTAAAAACCATGCTCATAGATTCAATACATAGACTACATGCAGCAACATTAAAAACCATGCTCATAGTTCCATACATAGACTACATCAAGCAACATTAAAAAACATGCTCATAGTTCATACATAGACTACATCAGCAACATTAAAAACCATGCTCATAAGTTCATACATAGACTACATCCAGCAACATTAAAACCATGCTCATAGTTCATACATAGACTACATCGCACAACATTAAAAACCATGCTCATAGTTCATACATAGACTACATCGGCAACATTAAAAACCATGCTCATAGTTCATACATAAGACTACATCAGCAACTTAAAAACCATGCTCATAGTTCAATACATAGACTACATCAGCAACAATTAAAAACCATCGCTCATAGTTTCATACATTAGATAATCAGCAACATTAAAAACCATGCTGCATAAGGTTCGATACATAGACGTACAATACTTCAAGAAGACATTAAAAACCATGCTATAGTTTCCATAACATAGAACTACATCAGCAACATTAAAAACGCATGCTCATAGTTCATACATAGACTACTATCAGCAACATTAAAAGACCATGCTCATTAGTTCATACATAGACTACATCAGCAACATTAAAAACCATGCTCATAGTTCATACATAACTACATCAGCAACAGCTAAAAACCATGCTCATAGTTCATACATAGACTACATCAGCAACATTAAAAAGCATGCTCAATAGTTCATACATAGACTACATCAGCAACATAAAAAACCATGCTCATAGTTCATACATAGACTACATCGGCAACATTAAAAACCATGCTCATAGTTCATTACATAGACTACATCGGCAACATTAAAAACCATGCTCATAAGTTCATACATAGGACTACATCAGCAACATTAAAAACCCATGCTCATAGTTCATACATAGACTACATCAGCAACATTAAAAACCATGCTCATAGTTCATACATAGACTACATCAGGCAACATTAAAAACCATGCTCATAGTTCATACATAGACTACATCAGCAACATTAAAAACCATGCTCATAGTTCATACATAGACTGTTTTGGGTGCTCTTCTGAGAAGTTCAGAGAACTCCAAAAACATCAGCACCTCAAACCGTCTTTCGTTTGTCTTGCTTGAATAACTGGTACTTTCCAGCAAAGTCTCTCTTTTGCACATTCTTGTTAGTTTTTGTTTACTTTATTGTTGGACTATGAACATGATCTGGAGGGAGTGAAATGGGTGAGAGCTTCCAAAGGAAAGTAGGCTCAAAAAATTAAGTGTTACCAACGTTTCTTAAAAGTAGTGTACAAAGGCAGTATAGATGTGCCAAAGGGAGTGATCCAGCCTAGGATTGGAACCCTAGATGTTCCCAGTGAGAGGTTCTAAACAGAAGTATAGTTCTCTCACAGTATAGGTTTCCCAGCACTCCTACGTCCAACCATTACAGTCATGGAACAGGACAGCCTGTGTGACTGTCAAACCCAACACTGACCAGTAGCGTTGGCCCTCGGCAATGTTTACTCTCAAAACACACAGCTTTGTCAGGGAAGTGAGCGTTACAACAGCCAGAGTTGATATGGAGACATGCCAGATGCTCCACTCCAGCCAGCTCTATTTCAGTCTCACACAAACACACACAGGACACGCAGAGAACACTGGGGGCATATCTGAGCTCTCAGGACAGTCACATCAAAGAGATTGTTAGATATTATTAAACACTCACTGAGCACTCTGCAATCGTCAGGTTTGGCACTTTGCAGTACACACTTGAAAAAAGGGTTCTTCGGCTGTCCCCATAGGAGAACCCTTTTTGGTTCCAGGTAGAACCCTTTGGGTTCCATGTAGAACTCTCTGTGGAAATGGTTTCTCATGGAACCCAAAAGGGTTCTACCTGGAACCAAAAAGGGTTCTTCAAAGGGTCTCCTATGGGACAGCCAAAGACAGTGACCCGGGTTGAACTCTTTAGAGGTGTTGCGTAACCAGCTCCTTGTCGACCTGGATCCCAGCTGTGCCCTTTTCTGTTTGAACAGCTCAAATGTTGCAAGACTAACTGTGAGTAATAGCTGCAATCCATTAGGGCCAAACAGAGCCTGTTGCTTTAGTGTCTACTGTGACACAGTTTACTCATCAACAGAACCCTGATGAAGGTTTACGGAATTACACGCTATCTCCTGGGACTAGTGCATTGTGATGGTGTAAGCAAACACTCACTAACGATATGGCTGCTCTCTGCTCTCGCCTGGAGCCCAGATCTCTGAGTTTAGATCTGTTCAAGCAGACTGCTGCTTGCGGCTTATGACATCATCCCCGAATCATTCCGTGCCTTGCATGTGTACATATGCAGTCAAACAGCTATCCCTCTTACTCATAAACTGTCAGCCAGGCCAGGCCACTAATACAACTGGTGATGTAATGATGATTCAAGGCATTTTTTTCTTTTCATCCTCAGATCAAAACACAGAACAGAGATTGGCCTATGTCTATTCAGGATTTGTATTCACAATCACTTTTCATCAAGGTGCACGTTTACCTTTCCCGTACTATATAATGCAGAAAACGATAAATGACACAGTGAATTGAGATTAAGACTGTCGGACCATTCATGGCTTCATCATTGTCATGAGTCAGTGATTTAACCAAACCACACAGTCTTATACAATGATACAGAGCCTGGACGACTGAGCTTCGGGGCTGAATAAAACAGATCACTCTTCACACAGCTGTCGCCTGCCTCAACCCACCAACCCTTTACCCCACGGCTACACCCAACCCCACCCCAACCCACCTATCAATCTCCTTCCACTATGTTCCTTCCTGTTCCCCTGCAGGTAAAAAACATGCGTTCCCGTAGCAACAGCTAGAGGACACAGCAAAGGCCAAGCTGGCTCAGCACAGGCACGATCGCAGCGGCGGGCACAGAACGTGAGGAGCCCCAGGGCAGGGGTGCAGGACGGGCCAGGCACAAGGAGCCCCCGATGACACAGGCACAAACACAGGCACTGTCCAGAGGAGAAAAGGAGGGCAGCGGCAGCAGTGGGAGTGGCAGTGCCAGCAGTAACAGTCGGAGGGAGAAGGCAGCAGGTGGAAGACCAGGGACCTCTCCGAGACGACCTTCTGTTCCTGCTCTCCATGCTAGAAGGAGAACTGCAGGTGAGGAGAGACTGTGGGACTGGCTAGGGTTTGGCTGGTTCTGGGTTGTTTGGTGAGGAGAAACTAGGAGACTGGGCAAGGGGTTTGGCTGGTTCTGGGTTATCTGGTGAGAAGAGGCAGATCACTTGGCTTCTTGATAATACTAAACCATGGGTAGTCTAGCTTATAGGACATGCTTCTTTGTAATAATAAACCATGGGCAGTCTAGCTATAGGACAGTCTTCTTTGTAATAATAAACCATGGGCAGTCTAGCTATAGGACAGTCTTCTTGGTAGTACTAAACCATGGTAGTCTAGCTATAGGACAGTCTTCTTGGTATACTAAACATGGCT
>NW_019945158.1:0-7114 GCF_002910315.2 Salvelinus sp. IW2-2015
TAATGTCTGAAGTGGTGGAGTGTGGCCCCTGGCTATCTTGTTATGATGTCTGAGTGTTGAAGTGTGCTCCTGGCTATCTGTTAATGATGTCTGAGTGTTGGAGTGTGGGCCCTGCTTATTCTGTAATGATTCTGAGTGTGGGAGTGTGTCCCGCGCTATCTGTAATGATGTCTGAGTGTTGGTAGTGTGGCCCCTGGCTATCTGTAATAATGATAGTGGTACGTGTGCCCCTTGGCTATCTGTAATAAATGTCTGAGTGATGTGAGGTGTCGCCCTGGCTATCTGTTAATGATCTGAGTGGTGGAGTGTGCCCTGGCTATTGTAATGATGTCTTGAGTGTTGGAGTGTGCCCGTTGGCTATCTGTAATGATGTCTGAGTGTTGGAGTGTGGCCCCTGGCTATCTGTAATGATGTTCTGAGTGTTGGAGTGTTTCCCTGGCTATCTGTAATGATGTCTGAGGTGTTGGAGTGTGCGCCTGGCTATCTGTAATGATGTCTGAGTGTTGGAGTGTTTCCCCTGGCTATCTGTAATGATTTCTGAGTGTTGGAGTGTGCCCCTGGCTATCTGTAATGATGTTGAGTGTTGGAGTGTTCCCCTGGCTATCTGTAATGATGTCTGAGTGTTTGGAGTGTGCCCCTGGCTATCTGTAATAATGTCTGAGTGTTGGAGTGTGCCCCTGGCTATCTGTAATGATGTCTGAGTGTTGGAAGCGCCCTGGCTATCTGTAATGATGTCTGAGTGTTGGAGTGTTCCCCCTGGCTATCTGTAATGATGTCTGATGTGTTTGGAGTGTGTCCCTGGCTATCTGTAATGATGTTGAGTGTTGGAGTGACCCTGGCTATCTGTATGATGTCTGAGTGTTGTGGATGTGCATCCCCTGGCTTATCTGTAATGTTGTCTGGTGTTGATGTGTGCCCTGGCTATCTGTAAAGTCGAGTGTTGGAGTGTTCCCCTGGCTTATCTGTAATGATGTCTGAGTGTTGGGAGTGCGCCTGGCTATCTGTAATGATGTCTGAGTGTTGGAGTGTTTCCCCTGGCTATCTGTAATGATGTCTGAGATGTTGGAGTGTTCCCCTGGCTATCTGTAATGATGTCTGAGTGTTGGAGTGTGCCCCTGGCTATTGTAATGGATGTTGAGTGTTGGAGTGCGCCCTGGCTATCTGTAATGATGTCTGGGTGTTGAGTTGTGTGTTCTGGTATCTTAATGATGTCTGAGTGTTGGAGTGCGCCCTGCTATGCTGTAATAATGTCTGAGTGGTTGAGTGCGCCCCTGGCTTATCTGTAATGATGTCTGAGTGTTGGAGTGCGCCCTGGCTATCTGTAATAAGTGGTCTGAGTGTTGGAGTGTCCCCTGGCTATCTGTAAGTGATTTCTGACGTGTTGGAGTGTCGCCCTGGCTATCTGTAATGATGTCTGAGTGTTGGAGTGGCGCCCTGGCTATTGTAATATGTCTGAGTGTTGGAGTGTGCCCCTGGCTATCTGTAAATGATGTCTGAGTTGTTGGAGGTGTCCCCCTGGCTATCTGTAATAATGTCTGAGTGTTGGAGTGTGCCCTGGCTTATCTCTGTAGATGGAATGTCTGAGTGTTGGAGTGTGCCCCTGGCTATCTGTAATAATGTCTGAGTGTTGGAGTGTGCCCCTGGCTATCTGTAATGAATGTCTGAGTGTTGGAGTGTGCCCTGCTATCTGTATGATGTCTGAGTGTTGGAGTGGCCCCTGGCTATCTGTATGGATGTCTGAGTGTTGGAGTGGCGCCCTGGCTATCTGTAATTGATGTCTGAGTGTTGGAGTGCCGCCCTGGCTATCTGTAATGATATCTGAGTGGTTGGAGTGCGCCCCTGGCTATCTGTAATGATGTCTGAGTGTGGAGTTGCGCCCGTGGGGCTTATCTGTAATGATGTCTGAGTGGTGGAGTGCGCCCGTGGCTATCTGTAATGATGTCTGAGTGTTGGAGTGTGCCCCTGGCTATCTGTAATGATGTCTGAGTGTTGGAGTGTGCCCCTGGCTATCTGTAATGAATGTGCTGAGTGTTGGAGTGTGGCCCTGGCTATCTGTAATGATGTCTGAGTGTTGGAAGTGCGCCCCTGGCTATCTGTAATGATGTCTGAGTGTTGGAGTGTGCCCTGGCTATCTGTAATGATGTCTGAGTGTTGGAGTGTGCCCCTGGCTATCTGTAATGATGTCTGAGTGTTGGAGTGTTCCCTGGCTATCGTAATGATGTCTGAGTGTTGGAGTGTGCCCCCTGGCTATCTGTAATGATGTCTGAGTGTGTTGGAGTGCGCCCTCTGGCTATCTGTAATGATGTTGAGTGTTGGAGTGTGCCCCTGGCTATCTGTAATGATGTCTGAGTGTTGGAGTGTGCCCTGGCTATCTGTAATGATGTCTGAGTGTTGGAGTGTGCCCTGGCTATCTGTAATGATGTCTGAGTGTTGGAGTGTGCCCTGGCTATCTGTAATAATGTCTGAGTGTTTGGAGTGGCGCCCTGGCTATCTGTAATAATGTCTGAGTGTTGGAGTGGCCCCCTGGCTATCTGTAATGATGTCTGAGTGTTGGAGTGTTGCCCTGGCTATCTGTAATGATGTCTGAGTGGTGGAGTGCGCCCTGGCTATTGTAATGATGTGCTGCGTGTTGGAGTGCGCCCCTGGCTTCTGTAATGATGTTGAAGTGTTGGAGTGTGCCCCCTGGCTATCTGTAATGATGTCTGAGTGTTGGAGTGTGCACCTGGCTCTCGTAATGATTCTGCCGTGTTGGAGTGCGCCCCTGGCTATCTGTAATGATGTCTGAGTGTTGGAGTGTGCCCCTGGCTATCTGTAATGATGTCTGAGTGTTGGAGTACGCGCCCTGGCTATCTGTAATGATGTCTGAGTGTTGGAGTGTGCCCCTGGCTATCTGTAAGTTGATGTCTGGAGTGTTGGAGTCGCGCCCCTGGCTATCTGTAATGATGTTCTGAGTGTTGGAGTGTTCCCTGGCTATCTTGTAATGATGTTGATGGTTGGAGTGTGCCCTGGCTATCTGTAATGATGTCTGAGTGTTGGAGTGTTCCCTGGCTATCTGTAATGATGTCTGAGTGTTGAGTGTTCCCCTGGCTATCTGTAATGATGTCTGAGTGTTGGAGTGTGCCCCTGGCTATCTGTAATGATGTCTGAGTGTTGGAGTGTTCCCTGGCTATCTGTAATGATGTCTGAGTGTTGGAGTTTCCCCTGGCTATCTGTAATGATGTCTGAGTGTTGGAGTGTTCCCCTGGCTATCTGTAATGATGTCTGAGTGTTGGAGTGTGCCCCTGGCTTCTGTAATGATGTCTGAGTGTTGAGTGCGCCTGGTATCTGTAATGATGTCTGAGTGTTGGAGTGTGCCCTGGCTATCTGTAATGATGTCTGAGTGTTGGAGTTGCCCCTGGCTATCTGTAATGATGTCTGAGTGTTGGAGTGTGCCCCTGGCTATCTGTAATGATGTGAGTTTGAGTGGCCCTGGTATCTTAATGATCTGATGTTGGAGTGTGCGCCCCTGGCTATCTGTAATGATGTCTGAGTGTTGGAGTGCGCCCCTGGCTATCTGTAATGATGCTGAGTGTTGGAGTGTCCCCTGGCTATCTGTAATGATGTCTGAGTGTTGGAGTGTGCCCTGGCTATCTGTAATGATGTCTGAGTGTTGGAGTGTGCTCCCTGGCTTCTGTAATGATGTCTGAGTGTTGGAGTGTGCCCTGGCTATCTGTAATGATGTCTGAGTGTTTGGAGTGTTCCCCTGGCTATCTGTAATGATGTCTGAGTGTTGGAGTGTGCCCCTGGCTATCTGTAATGATGTCTGAGTGTTGGGAGTGTCCCCTGGCTATCTGTAATGATGTCTGAGTGTTGGAGTGTTCCCCTGGCTATCTGTAATAATGTCTGAGTGTTGAGTGTCCCCTGGCTATCTGTAAATAATGTCTGAGTGTTGAGTGTTCCCCTGGCTATCTGTAATGATGTCTGAGTGTTGGAGTGTGCCCTGGCTATCTGTAATGACTGTCTGCGTGTTGGAGTGCGCCCCTGGCTATTCTGTAGTGATTGTCTGAGTGGTTGGAGTGGTGCCCCTGGCTATCTGTAATATGTCTGAGTGTGGAGTGCGCCCCTGGATATCTGTAATGATGTTGAGTGTTGGAGTGCGCCCCTGGCTATCTGTAATGATGTCTGAGTGTTGGAGTGTTCCCCTGGCTATCTGTAATGATGTCTAGTGTTGGAGTGTGCCCCTGGTATCTGTAATGATGTCTGAGTGTTGGAGTGTGCCCCTGGCTATCTGTAATGATGTCTGAGTGTTGGAGTGTGCCCTGGCCTATTGTAATGATGTCTGAGTGTTGAGTGTGCCCCTGGCTATCTGTATGATGTCTGAGTGTTGGAGTGCGCCCCTGGCTATTGTAATGATGTCTGAGTGTTGGAGTGTGCCCCTGGCTATCTGTAATGATGTCTGAGTGTTGGAGTGTGGCCCTGGGCTTACTCTGTAATGATGTCTGAGTGTTGGAGTGCGCCCCTGGCTATCTGTAATGATGTCTGAGTGTTGGAGTTTGGCCCCTGGCTATCTGTAATGATGTCTGAGTGTTGGAGTGCGCCCCTGGCTATCTGTAATGATGTCTGATAGGTGTTGGATGTGTGCCCCTGCTATCTGTAATGATGTCTGAGTGTTGGAGTGTTCCCCTGCTATTGTAATGATGTCTGAGTGTTGGAGTTGCCCTGGCTATCTGTAATGATGTCTGAGTGTTGGAGTGTTCCCCTGGCTATCTGTAATGATGTCTGAGTTGTTGGAGTGTTCCCCTGGCTATCTGTAATGATGTCTGAGTGTTGGAGTGTTCCCCGGCTATCTGTAATGATGTCTGAGTGTTGGAGTGTTCTCTGGCTACTGTAATGATGTCTGAGTGTGCGAGTGCGCCCTGCTATCTGAATGATGTCTGGTGTTGGAGTGTGCCCTGGCTATCTGTAATGATGTCTGAGTGTTGGAGTGGTGCCCCTGGCTATCTGTAGTGATGTCTGAGTGTTGGAGTGTGCCCCTGGCTATCTGTAATGATGTCTGAGTGTTGGAGTGTTCCCCTGCTATCTGTAATGATGTCTGAGTGTTGGAGTGTGCCCTGGCTATCTGTAATAATGTCTGAGTGTTGGAGTGTTCCCCTGGCTATCTCTGTAATGATGTCTGAGTGTTGGAGTGTTCCCCGGCTATCTGTAATGATGTCTGAGTGTTGGAGTGTGCCCTGGCTATCTGTAATAATGTCTGAGTGTTGGAGTTTCCCCTGGCTACTCTGTAATGATGTTGAGTGTGGAGTGTTCCCTGGCTATAGTAATGATGTCTGAGTGTTGGAGTGTGCCCCTGGCTATCTGTAATGATGTCTGAGTGTTGAGTGTGGTCCTGGCTACTGTAATGATGTCTGAGTGTTGGAGTGTTCCCCTGGCTATCTGCTAATGATGTCTGAGTGTTGGAGTGTGCCCCTGGCTATCTGTAAGATGTCTAGAGTGTTGGAGTGTGCCCGCTGGCTATCTTAATGATGTCTGAGTGTTGGAGTGCGCCCCTGGCTATCTGTAATGATGTCTGAGTGTTGGAGTGCGCCCCTGGCTATCTGTAATGATGTCTGAGTGTTGGAGTGTACCCCTGGTATCTGTAATGATGTCTGAGTGTTGGAGTGTTCCCTGCTATCTGTAATGATGTCTGAGTGTTGGAGTGTGCCCCTGGCTATCTGTAATGATGTCTGAGTGTTGGAGTGTGCCCCTGGCTATCTTGTAATGATGTCTGAGTGTTGGAGTGTGCCCTGGCTATCTGTAATGATGTCTGAGTGTTGGAGTGTGCCCTGGCTATCTGTAATGATGTCTGAGTGTTGGAGTGTGCCCCTGTATCTGTAATGATGTCTGAGTTGGAGTGTCGCCCTGGCTATCTGTAATGCATGTCTGAGTGTTGAGTGTTCCCTGGCTATCTGTACATTTAAAAAAACAAGAACATGGTGCGTCCGCTTTGCCTTAAATAAGGAATTTGAAATTATTTATACTGTTTTTCTACTTTTGATACTTAAGTATTTTTAGCAATTACATTTACTTTTGATACTTAAGTATTTTAAAACCAAATATTTTTAGACTTTTACTCAAGTAGTATTTTTTACTGGGTACTTTCACTTTTACTTGAAAGTAACTTTCTATTAAAAAGGTATCTATTATTGTACTCAAGTATACCAATTGGGTAGTTTTTACACCACCACCCTTATGTAGACATAGCTCCACCCATATCCGTTCCATGGATCGAATGGGTTTGGAGTCGAGGGAAACTAAGTAAGTGTTACCTAATWAAACAATGTGCATTTTCATAAATATTCTAATAAAGTGTGTACATAAAACGTATTAAAACAAGTCTGTAAAACCACAATGAGGACATCGACCCATCAAGAAAGTTTTCATAAATAATTGGGTACAGCGCAAGTAAAACATCAGAGTAGTCTGAAGTGGTGGCATTKATTTATGTTCACATTTACAATATAACATACATTTCATCATTAAGACCTTTAGAAAATAATGCCTGGAGGGTGAAAATCCAAAAAACATGATCTTTTGCTCAGAGTATTATTTATACTCCTCTGTCTGATATRTTAACTTTCTCTATGCCACAAAATCTAAAAAAGGTAGAAATMTCATGTTTTAGGTCATTAAAATGTACAGCGACTGGATAATCCCTGTCGTTTCTCCTGATTTAATTTTTATGTTCACTAATTCTCTGTTTGAGAGAACGAGAGCTTTTTACTTACACATGGACATGTAATAATGTAGATAACATGTGTGGTGGAGCACGTAATAATTAATAACGTCATTTATTTTGGAACTGTTTTCCTGTATGTGGGTGGCAGAAATGTTTACACTATATCATATTGCTGCACTGTGTGAAATCTATGTATTTATAGCTACCATTCAGAAAAGGGCGTAAAGAGCCTGGCTTATTTTCTTTTGTGGCTGGCAGTTGTCATGGACCATTTTATTGTGTAAATTGCAACCTCRCCTATATACAGTGTCTTCGGGAAATGTTCAGACCCCTTGACTTTTTCCATATTTTGTTATGTTACTGCATTATTATGAAATTGTTGAAATTGTTTTTCCCTCATCAATCTACACACAATGACAA
>NW_019945158.1:12419-26405 GCF_002910315.2 Salvelinus sp. IW2-2015
ACAGAGGAACTCTAGAGCTCTGTCAGAGTGACCATAGGGTTCTTGGTCACTTCCCTGACCAAGGCCCTTCTCTCCCGATTGCTCAGTTTGGCCGGGCGGCCAGCTCTAGGAAGAGGCGTGTGGGTTTCAAACTTCTTCCATGTAATTACAAATGGAGGCCACTGTGTTCTTGGGGACCTTCAATGCTGCAGAAATGTTTTGGCAGCCTTCCCCAGATATGTGCCTCGACACAATCCTGTCTCGGAGCTCTACGGACAATTCCTTTGACCTCATGGCTTGGTTTTTGCGCTGACATGTACTGTTAACTGTGGGACCATAGATAGACTGTTGTGTGCCTTTTAAAATCAGGTGCAATCAATTGAATTTACCACAGGTGGACTTCAATCAAGTTGTACAAACATCTTAAGGATGATCAATGGAAAAAGGATGCACCTGAGCTCAATTTCGAATCTCATAGCAAAGGGTCATTATGGGTTATTGTGTGTAGATTTCATGGAGAGTAGATAGACTAGATACAGTAAATGAGTCTTTAGATATAGTAAACAAGTCTTTAGATAGTAAACGAGTCTTTAGATACAGTAAATGAGGCTTTAGATATAGTAAAAAAGTCTTTAGACACAGTAAACGGGTCTTTAAAAACAGTAAAAGCATCTTTAGATACAGTAAAATAGTCTTTAGATACAGTAAAATAGTCTTTAGATACAGTAAAAGCGTCTTTAGATACAGTCAATGCTTCTTTATATACAGTAAAAGTGACTTTAGATACAGTAAAAGTTACTTTAGATACAGTAAAATAGTCTTTAGATACAGTAAAATAAAATTACATTTTTCACATGCGCCGAATACAACAGTGAAATGCTTACTTACAAGCCCTTAACCAACAATGAAGTTTTAAGAAAATACACAAAAAAGTAAGTAATGATTAAAGAGCAGCAGTAAATAACAATAGTGGGGCTATATACAGGGTGTACCGGTACAGAGTCAATGTCAATGTGTGGGGTCACCTGTGTCGAGGTAATTAAGATAATATGTACATGTAGGAAGAATTAGTGAAGTGACTATGCGTAGATATTAACCAGAGAGTAGCAGCAAGAGAGGGGGGGGGGGGCAATGCAATTAGTCTGGGTAGCCATTTGATTAGCTGTTCAGGAGTCTTATGGCTTAGGGTAGAAGCTATTTAGGAGCCACTTGGACATAGACTTGGCACTCCGGTACCGCTTGCCG
The DNA here is from genome assembly GCF_002910315.2 of Salvelinus sp. IW2-2015. NCBI lineage: Eukaryota > Metazoa > Chordata > Actinopteri > Salmoniformes > Salmonidae > Salvelinus > Salvelinus sp. IW2-2015. Next base: position 13,644 of record NW_019945158.1, read on the forward strand.
TGCGGTAGCAGAGAGAACAGTCAATGACTAGGGTGGCTGGAGTCTTTGACCATTTTTAGGGCCTTCCTCTGACACCGCCTGGTATAGAYGTCCTGGATGGCAGGAAGCTTGGCCCCAGTGTTGTATTGGGCCTTACTACCCTCTGTAGTGKCTTGCGATCGGATGCCGAGCAGTTGCCATATCAGGCAGTGATGCAACCCATCATGATGCTCTCGATGGTGCAGCTGTAAAACCTTTTGAGGATCTGAGGACCCATGCTAAATATCTCCTGATGGGGGAATAGGTTTTGTCGTGCTTCGTCTTCACGACTGTCTTGGTGTGCTTGGACCATATTCGTTTTTTGGTGATGTGGACGCCAAGGAACTTGAAGCTCTCAACCTGCTTCACTACAGCCCCGTCGATGAGAATGGGGTCATGCTCGGTCCTCCTTTTCCTGTAGTCCACAATCATCTCCTTTGTCTTGATCACGTTGAGGGTAAAGGTTGTTGTCCTGGCACCACACGGTCAGGTCTCTGACCTCCTCCCTATAGCCTGTCTCATCGTTGTCGGTGATCAGCCCTAACACTGTTGTGTCATCAGCAAACTTAATGATGGTGTTGGAGTCGTGCCTGGCCGTGCAGTCATAGGTGAACAGGGAGTACAGGAGGGGGCTGAGCACGCACCCCTGAAGGGCCCCCGTGTTGAGGATCAGCGTGGCGGATGTGGTGTTACCTACCCTTACCACCTGGGGGCGGCCCGTCAGAAAGTTCACGATCCAGTTGCAGAGGGAGATGTTTAGTCCCAGGGCCCTTAGCTTAGTGATGAGCTTTGAGGGTACTATGGTGTTGAACGCTGAGCTGTAGTCAATGAATAGCATTCTCACATAGGTGTTCTTCTTGTCCAGGTGGGAAAGGGCAGTGTGGAGTGCAGTAGAGATGGCATCATCTGTGGATCTGTTGGGGCGTTATGCAAATTGGAGTGGGTCTAGGGTTTCTGGGATGATGGTGTTGATGTGTACAATGACCAGCCTTTCAAAGCATTTCATGGTTATAGACGTGTGTGCTACGGGTTGGTAGTTACTTAGGCAGGTTACCTTAGTGTTCTTGGGCACAAGGACTTGTGGTCAGCACATGCTCGGAGTACACATCCTGGTTATCCGTCTGGCCTTGCGGCCTTGTGTATGTTGAGCTGTTTAAAGGTCTTACACACATTGGCTGCGGAGAGCGAGTCATCCGGGAGAGTCATCCGAGAATAGCTGGTGCTCTGATGCATGTTTCAGTGTTACTTGCCTCGAAGCGAGCAAAGAAGTAGTTTAGCTCGTCTGGTAGGCTCGTGTCACTGGGCAGCTCTCGGCTGTGCTTCCCTTTGTAGTCTGTAATAGTTTGCAAGCCCTGCCACATCCGACGAGCATGTAGTACGGTTCGAACTTAGTCCTGTATTGACGCTTTGCCTGTTTGATGGTTCGTCGGAGGGCATAGCAGGATTTCTTATAAGCTTCCGGGTTAGAGTTCTGTTCCTTGAAAGCGGCTGCTCTACCTTTAGCTCCGTGTGAATGTTGCCTGTAATCCATGGCTTCAGGTTGGGGTATGTACGTACAGTCACTGTGGGGACCCCGTCCTCGATGCACTTTTTTTATAGACCAAGTCACTGGTGCTTCCCTGCTTTAGTTTTTGCTTGTAAGCAGGAATCAGGAGGATATATCTATGGTCAGATTTGCTAGATGGACGGCGAGGGAGAGCATTGTACACATCTCTGTGTGTGGAGTAATGGTGGTCTGGAATTTTTTTCCCTCTGATTGCACATTTAACATGCTGATAGAAATGAGGTAAAACTGATTTAAGTTTCCCTGCATTAAAGTCGCTGGCCACTAGGAGCACCCACGCATTATCTTCATTGCTAATGTTGGTATACAGCTCATTGAGCGTGGTTTTAGTGCCAGCATCAGTCTGTGATGGTATGTAGACAGCTACGAAAAATACAGATGAAAACTCTAGGTAGATAGTGTGGTCTACAGCTTATCATGAGATACTCTACCTCAGGCGAGCAAAACCTTGAGACTTCCATAGATATCAGCTGCTGTTCATTGATATGCACAGGTCCCCGCCCCGTGTCTTACCAGAGGCTGCTGTTCTGTCCTCCTGATAGAGTGTGTAACCCACCAGCTGTATGTTCTTATTGTTGTCGTTCAGCCACGACTCAGTGAAACATAAGATATTACAGTTTTTAATGTCTCTGTTTTTGGTAGGTTAATGAGCCGATAAGACAGCAGCCCCCTCCGGCGCCATCGTAATTTCTTGAGATACAGTAGTAAGAGCTTTAGATACAGTAAAGCGTCTTTAGATACAGTAAAAATAGTCTTTAGATACAGTAAAATAGTCTTTAGATACAGTAAATAGTCTTTAGATACAGTAAGTTCTTTAAAGAAAAAGTAAACTTCTTTAGATACAGTAAAAGCTTTTGATACAGTAAAATCTTCTTTAGAATACGTAAAAGGTCTTTAGATACAGTAAAAGCTCTTTAGACACAGTAAAAGCTTCTTTAGATACAGTAAAAGCTATACGAAAAAGGGTTGGAATTTCTGGTTATTAACATAATTTACTGGACGATGTGTCTGTCTGTCCATTGCGGCAATAGTAAGGGGATCGTAATTAACAACAGAAACGAAAGAGGAAATGGTTTGAGATGACATCTGTGAACCACCTGTATTTATTTTCTGTTTCTCAGCCTTCCATTTCCGAGAGGAGAGAGAGGGCGAGCGAGGAGAGAAAACAAGTGGAGAGAGCAACGAGGAGAGAGTGGGAGAGAGAGAGAGTTTCTGTCCATTTTGTCTGAACACTTCTGAGAAATGTGTCAGACAGCTATGCCACAGAGACAATCTGGAGGTAAGTGCACATATTGTTCGCCCCTCACAACATCCTGCTCATTCAATTCCGGGAATTGCCTTACCTCAAAAAAATGTTGTCATTATTTTGTCACTCAACGTCCCAAGTGACATTTACAGCAAATAACTTCAAACAGCCAAAGACACAACAAACACACACACACACACACCAACAACCAAACACAACACACACACAAAACACAACACACAACACAACAACACACAACACACACACACAACACACACACACAACACACACCACACACACCCACACACACACACACACACACACACAACACCACACCACACCACACACCACACACACACACACCACAACACACACACACCAACACACCACACACACACACACACACACCCAAACACACATCACCACAACACCAAACACACACACAACACCAACAAACACACACACCACCCACCACCAACAACACACAAACACACACACACACACACCCACACCAACACCCACACACACAACACACACACACACACAGGAACAGGCTGAAACGAAACAGAGCAAATTTGAAGTAATTGTTTTTTTTTTGTTGAATTTCTTAAAAAAAAAAAAAAACCCTGCTGTTTTTAATTATAATTTCTATTTTCAATATGAGGAAAACTTTGAACCATAGAAGTGGAATAGGCAATCATAAACTGTCACGTTCTGAACTGAGGTCAATATAGAACTGAGGTACCAATCATAGAACTGAGGTACCAATCATAGAACTGAGGTACCAATCATAGACACTGAGGTACAATCATAGAACTGAGGTACAATCAAGACACTGAGGTACCATCATGAAGAATGAGGTTACCAATCATAGAACTGAGGTACCAATTATAGAACTGAGGTACCATTATAGAACTGAGGTACCAATCATAGAATGAGGTACATCATCAAGAACTGAGGTACCAATCATAGAACTGAGGTACCAATTAGAACTGAGGTCCAATCATAGAACTGAAGGTACCAAATTAAATAAGAACTGAGGTACCAATCATAGAACTGAGGTACCAATCATAGAATGAGGTACCAATCATAGAACTGAGGTACCATTATAGAACTGAGGTACAATTATGAAACTGAAAGGTACCAATCATAGAATGAGGTACCAATCATAGAATTCAGTTAAACTGAGGTACCAATCATAGACTGAGGTACCAATCATAGAATGAGGTACCAATTATAGAACTGAGGTACCATTATAGAACTGAGGTACCAATTAATAGAACTGAGGTACCCAATTATAGAACTGTCACGTTCTGACCTTAGTTCCTTTTCATGTCTTTATTTTAGTTGGTCAGGGCGTGAGTTTGGGTGGACATTTTTTGTTGTTTTTCTATGTTTTGTTTAGTCGTTATATTTCTATGTGTTTGGCCTAGTATGGTTTTCAATCAGAGGCAGGTTGTCGATCGTTGTCTCTGATTGAGAATCATCTTAGGTAGCCTGTTTTTCCCACTAGGGTTGTGGTGTTTATTTTCTGTTTAGTGTTTTTTGTTTGCACCTTACAGAACTGTTTTGTTTGTCGGTTTGTTTTGTTTTTTTGTTCGGTATTCATTCTTTATTAAATTATTATGAATACGTACCACGCTGCACTTTGGTTCTCTTCTCCTCCACCAACGACAACCGTTTTATGAGGTACCAATGTCTGGTACCTACAATGTCTGGTACCTTCCAATGTTTGGTACCTTCATTCTCACACGGTTTGATGAGCAACACGTGTAAGAATGCAGATGAACATTCTCTTATCTTTAAATACATCAAAATGTTACATTTTTATTCTGAAACAGGTTGAAGGTTTTCAATACAAATGTAGGTCCTTTTCAGTACTTATAAAAGGAAATAATGAGTTATTTCTGTATTTCTGTAGTTCAGTAGTTCTGTAGTTCAGTATTCTGTAGTGCTGTAGTGCTGTAGTTCAGTATTCTGTAGTTCTGTAGTGCTGTAGTGCGTAGTGCTGTAGTTCTGTTGGTTCTTGTAGTTCTGTATGTACAGTGCTGTAGTGCTGTAGTGGCTGTAAGTGCTGTAGTGCTGTAGTTCTGTAGTTCTTGTAGTTCTGTAGTTTCTGTTGGTTCGTAGTTCTGTAAGTCTGTTAGTTCTGTAGTTCTTGTAGTTTGTAGTTTGTAGTTCTTGTGGTTTTCTGTAGTTTGTAGTTTGTGTTCTTGTAGTTCTGTGGTTCTGGTAGTTCTGTAGTTCTGTAGTTTCAGTATGTTTGTAGTGCTGTAGTGCTGTAAGTGCTGTAGTTCTGTAGTTCTTGTGGTTCTGTAGTTCTGTAGTTCAGTAGTGCTGTAGTGCTGTAGTGGTTGTAAGTTCCTGTAGTTTGTACGTGCTGTGGTTCTGTAGTTCTGTAGTGCTGGTAGTCTGTAGTTTTCTGTTTTCTGTAGTTCTGTAGTGCTGTAGTTCTGTAGTTATGTAGTTTTCGTGGTTCTGTAGTTTCTGTAGTTCAGTATGCTGTAGTGCTGTAGCTGTAAGTGCTGTATGTAGTGGCTGTAGTGCTGTAAGTTTCTGTTCTGTGTCTGTAGTGCTCTGTAGTTTCTGTAGCTGTGTCTGTAGTTCTGTAGTGCTGTTAGTTTGTTTATTGTATTATTGTAGTTCTGTAGTTCTTGTTTAGGTCTGTTAGTTTCGCTGTAGTTTAAAATTTTGTATTAATCTGTTAGTTCCGTAGTTTCTGTATTTAAATGATTTATCTTGTATTAGTTTCTTGTTAGTTTTAGTTCTGTAAGTTTAAAATGAGTAATTATCTGTAGTTCTGTATTTCTTGTAGTTTTAAAATGGGTATTTATCTGTAGTTTGTAGTTTGTGTTAATAATGAGTAATAATCTGTAGTTCTGTAGTTCTGTAGTGCTTGTAGTTCTGTAGTTTTTAAAATGAGTATTATTGTATCTGTAGTTCTGTAGTTCCTGTAGTGCTGTAAGTTTCTGTAGTTTGTGTTTAAAATGAGTATTTATCTGTATTTCTGTAGTGCTGGTGTTCTGTGTTTAAAATGAGTATTATCTGTAGTTCTGTAGTTCTGTAGTTTAAATGAGTATTATCTGTAAGTTTTGTAGTTCTGTATCTTGTAGTTTAAAATGAGTATTATTGTAGTTCTGTTGTGTTAGTTCTGTAAGTTAAATGAGTATTATTCTTTCTGTAGTTTAAATATTATCTGTAGTTCTGTAGTTCTGTAGTTTTATTTAAAAATGCGTATTACTGTAGTTCTGTAGTTTGTGCTTCAGAATTGTGCCTCTCTTATTCCAGTAATTACCTGGTTCTGAGGAAGACAGGAAGATAAACATACAGCTCTATTGGCACACACGCACAAACGCACACATACACACACACACAGACACACCAGACACACACAGACACACACAAGACACACAGACCAACGCAACAGACACAGACAACCAGCAAAGAACACACACACACACACACGAAAGACAGAACACCACACACACACACACACAACACACACACAGAAAAACACACACACACACACACACACACACAACACACACACACCACAAACACACACAGAAAGCAGAGGAACTCACACACTAGCACCTGCCCCACGTACCACCTAATCAAGAAGATGATGAAAAGTGAATTTAGGTTCCTGACTAAGGCTCCAGACTACTTCATTAGAAACTTTTCTTTGCTTTTCATCGAGGGAAAGAAGGCGTGTATCAGGAGGACGAGATGCAGCTCTAACTCAGCTTGTTAGAGGTGTGCAAACATTACTTCCAGGCTCAAACAGGAACCTGTTTCCTCAGTGCCTGTGCGTCTGTGCGTCCTCCACATAACACAAACTCGGAAATACAAAAGAGTACAATGAGACAAAATCTCACGGTTTAATTTATTCAGGCTTTCACTTTTTTTTTGCTTGTTCATTTGATTTCTCTTTCGTTGAGAAAGTGAAATGTTCCGTGAGCTGTCAACCATTTATCCACTCACTCCGTGTGAAGAATACACATTTATACTCCGTGTGAAGCCTACAGGTTTCATTTCCATCTACGTGATATAATCGTCTCGACATGCAGCTGGGATTCTGGAACATACAGTGTTTGCGTCTCAAATGGCACCCATTCCCTATATAGTGCACTACTTTTGACCAGGATAGAACCCTATTCCCTATATAGTGCACTACTTTTGACCAGGGTGACACCCTATTCCTATTGTCCTGCTTCTCCTTCTCCTTCTTCCCCTTCTTCTTCTCCTTGTTCTGCTTCTTCTTCGTGTCCTTCTTCCACTTCTCCTTCTATTTCTCCTGTTTCCACGTTTCTTCTTCTTCTTGTTCGCTTCTCCTTCCTCTTCTTCTTCTTCTTCTTCTTCTCCTGCTTCTCTTCTCCTTCTTCTCATTCTTCTTCTACTGCTCCTCTTTTCTTCTCTTGTCCTGCTTCTTCTTCCCCTGGTCCTGCTTCTCCTTCCCCTGGTCCTGCTTCTCCTTCTTTTTCTCCTTGTCCTTCTTCTTTCTTCTCCTTTTCTCTCCTTGTTATGCTTTTCTTCTTTGTGTCATTTTTCTCACTTTCTTCTTTATTCTCCTGCTTCTCCTTCTCCTTCTTCTTCTTGTCCTGCTTCTCCTTCTCCTTATTCTTCTTGTCCTGCTTCTTCTCCTTCTTCTTCTTCTTCTTGCCCTGCTTCTTCTTCTCATTATTCTTCTTCTTCTTGTCCTGCTTCTTATTCTCATTATTCTTCTTCTTCTTGTCCTGCTTCTTATTCTCCTACTTCCTCTCTCCTTCTTCTTCTCCTTCTTCTTCTTGTCCTGCTTCTTATTCTCCTGCTTCTTATTCTCCTTCTTCTTCTTCTCCTGCTTCTTCTTCTTCTTGTCCTGCTTCTTCTTCTCCTGCTTCTTAATCTCCTTCTTCTTCTTCTTCTTCTTCTTCTTCTTCTTGTCCTGTTTCTTTTTCTCCTGCTTCTTGTTCTTCTGCTTCATCTTCTTCTTTTTCATACCTGGAGTCACGAAACACTTATTAATTACATCGTCATTGAATATTGTCAAAAGTATGACGTTAAAATGCATTTCCATTTCCACAGTAACAGTATCTTCATCATGTCAAATGTCAGCGATATGGAAATCACCAGTCTGTTTCTACACCACGCTACAGTATATTACATACTGTCTGTACCAGTCTGTTCCTACACCAAGCTACAGTATATTACATACTGTCTGTACCAGTCTGTTCCTACACCAAGCTACAGTATATCAGATACATATATCAACGTTCTCTGGACCTTTTCAAACGTCCGAAGTCAAAGTCTATTTCTAGTGATCGGGCTTTGCTGTCAGGATCAAGGTGAAGTGTGTGTGTGTGTGTGTGTGTGTGTCTCGTGTCCCCGTCTCTCTGAGCGACATGGGGGGGGGGGGACAGTCTTCAAAACACAGAGTCATAAAACATTCAACATCATTGAAGGCCTCTAACCGGCTCCAACCCGCTCGACACAACGTGACATCACTACAACAAAGGACTGTCGTCAGGGAGACATAGAGCAAGATGCCATTTTGAGGTGAAGTCGAGGTAGAGTGGAGGGGAACCATTGCTGTTGTTATAAAACACTGGGAAGTGTTTTGAAGCTTCAGTGATGAGATATTGAACTGTTGTTGTGAGAAATATATTTTGACACATTCACTCGAGGGATGAGGTATTTACGTTGTCTATTGTCTGAGAAACACAAGACGGGAATATCAACAGGTGTCACACGGTATACTGCATACTGTATACTCTATACTGCATACTGCTTACTCTATACTGCATACTGCTTACTGTATACTGCATGTTACATACTGCTTACTCTATACTGCATGCTGCATGTTAATATAAGTCACTTATGACACTTACTCCTCGTGCGTATTGGTCCGATCCTTGCTACACCTCCTCAGACGAAGAGGACGAAACCCGTTTCACTGTGACACATCAGAGATGACAAAACAAATGATCAAGATATAATCAGCTAGAATAAAGAGAAGAATAGAAATCTAAAGAATTTAACAACGCCAAGGTTTTTGTTGTTGTTGCAATGACTCCTTCGGGCGTGTGCCTAAGTGAGTCTGGGGTGAGTGGAGAAGGAGAAGAGAAGGAGAACCATGAGTCTGGCGTGAGTGAGAAGAGAGAAGAGAAGGAGACAATGAGTCTGGGTGAGTGGAGAAGGGAAAGAGAAGGAAACCATGAGTCTGGGTTGAGTGGAGAAGGAGAAGAGAAGGGAAATGAGCCGGTTGGGGAAGAGGGGGAGAAAGAGAAGGAGAACCATGAGTCTGGGTGAGTGGAGAAGGAGAAGAGAGGAGACCATGATCTGGGTGATGGATAGGAGAAGAAAGAGAACCATGATCGTGAGTGGAGAAGGAGAAGAGAAGGAGAACCATGAGTCTGGGTGAGTGGAGAGGAGAAGAAGAGAACCATGAGTCTGGGTGAGTGGAGAAGGAGAAGAGAAGGAGAACCATGAGTCTGGGTGGTGGAGAAGGAGAAGAGAGGAGAACCATGCCAAAGTCAGTGCCGAGGGAGGCTCTGCTAAACCTCTCCTCCAGGGGAGAGCTTAGGACACAGATGAAGTGTTGTCAACCGTCACCTACTTGCGTCCCAAACGGCACCCTATTCCCTATGTAGTGCACAACTTAGACCAGAGCTGGCACCCCTATTTCCCTATGTAGTGCACTACTTTAGACCAGGGCCTATTCCTATGTAGTACACTACTTTAGACCAGGGCCCTATTCCCTAGTAACACTACTTTAGACCAGGCCTATCCCTATGTAGTGCATACTTTAGACCAGGCCCTATTCCCTATGTAGTGCACTACTTTAGACCAGAGCTGGCACCCCTATTCCCTATGTAGTGTACTACTTTTGCATCTAAAGTAGTGCACTGTATTAGGGAATAGGGGTGCCATTCGGACAAGTCCCTACTGTCTGTACCACCGGTCTAGTATCTCAATCCAGGACTCGTAATGAACCACGAAATGAGAAGTCAAATGAAAGCATCAGTTCTTGTCCTCAGTCTGCATCTTTGACTAAAGGTGCCGTAACGGGTAACGTTATGCACGTTAGCCCCGTCTTCTCCTTTCTCTGTCTAAAATAATGTGCTATGGGAACGTACGAGTTCATAGTAAGGTGATGTGATCGACTGTTCTTTCAGACACGGCAGTGGGCGATTCCACGCCAGCAGTTCAGAAAATATATTTTTTTAGTTTTTTCAGCTACAGGAAATGTCCTAAAAAGGGTCAATTTCATCATGATATTCAAAAGAATGTTTGTGATACAAATGTAAAAAATGATGTCCAAACATCCTCCCAGTGAAGTTCCTGTGTGAGAAATGCAGAACAATCTGAGATACCAAATATATTTTGGGCTCCCGCTGGCGTGAATCACCCTAGTCTTTATTTCAGCGTCTGTTACAGCTTCATACAGTATGCAGTATGCAGCATGCAGTAAGAGTAAGCAGTATGTAACATGCAGATGCAGCATGCAGTATAGAGTAAGCAGTATGTAACATGCAGCATGAAGGATAGAGTATACGTATGTAACATGCAGGCATGCAGTATAGAGTAAGCAGTATGTAATGTGCAGTATACAGTAAGCAGTATGCAGTATAGAGTATACAGTATGTAACATGCAGCATGCAGTATAGAGTAAGCAGTATGTAAGTGTGCAGCATGCAGTATGCAACATGCAGTAAGAGTAAGCAGTATGTAAACATGCAGCATGCAGTATAGAGTAAGCAGTATGTGTTATGCAGTATGCAGTATAGAGTAAGCAGATGCAGTATGCAACATGCAGTATAGAGAAGCAGTATGTAACATGCAGTATGCAGCATGGAGTATACAGTATGCAGTATGTAACGTGCAGTATGTAACATGCAGTATAGAGTATGCAGTATGCAGTATAGAGTAAGCAGTATGTAACATGCAGCATGCAGTATGCAGCATGCAGTATAGAGTAAGCAGTATGTAACATGCAGTATGCAGTATAGAGTAAGCAGCATGCAGTATGCAGTATGCAGTAAGAGTAAGCAGTATGTGTTATGCAGTATGCAGTATAGAGTAAGCAGTATGTGGTATGCAGTATGCAGTATATGAGTAAGCAGTATGTGTTATTGCAGTATGCAGTATTAGAGTAATCGTATGCAGTACGCAGTATTAGAGTAAGCAGTATGTGGTATGCAGTATGCAGTATTACAGTAAGCAGTATGCAGTATAGAGTAAGCAGTATGTGGTATGCAGTATGCAGTATAGAGTAAGCAGTATGTGTTTGCAGTATGCAGCTATAGAGTAAGCAGTTGTGGTATGCAGTAGTAGAGTAAGCAGTATGCAGTATACAGTATGCAGTTTAGAGTAAGCAGTATGTAACATGCAGTATGCAGCATGGAGTATAGAGTATGCAGTATGTAACGTGCAGTATGTAACATGCAGTATAGAGTATGCAGTATGCAGCATGCAGTATAGAGTAAGCAGTATGTAACATGCAGCATGCAGCATGCATTATACAGTAAGCAGCATGAATATGCAACATGCAGTATACAGTAAGCAGCATGCAGTATGCAGTATACAGTAAGCAGCATGCAGTATGCAACATGCAGTATAGAGTAAGCCAGCATGCAGTATGCAACATGCAGTATACAGTAAGCAGCATGCAGTATGCAACATGCAGTATACAGTAAGCAGTATGTAACATGCAGCATGGCAGTATAGAGTAAGCAGTATGCAACATGCAGCATGCAGTATAGAGTAAGCAGTATGCAGTATTTATCATGCAAGTATGCAGCATGCAGGATGAAGTATAGAGTAAGCAGTAGCAGTATGCATGGTATAGAGTAAGCAGTATGCAATATGCAGCATGGAGTATAAGTATGCAGTATGTAACGTGCAGTATGTAACAATGCAGTATAGAGTATGCAGTATGCAGTATAGAGTAAGCAGTATGTAACATGCAGCATGCAGTATGCAGCATGGCAGTATAGAGTAAGCAGTATTAACATGCAGTATGCAGTATAGAGTAAGCAGCATGCAGTATGCAGTATGCAGTTATAGAGTAAGCAGTATGTGTTATGAAGTATGCAGTATAGAGTAAGCAGTATGTGGTATGCAGTATGCAGTATAGAGTAAGCAGTATGTGTTATGCAGTATGCAGTATAGAGTAAGCAGTATGCAGTACGCAGTATTAGAGTAAGCAGTATGTGGTATGCAGTATGCAGTTATACAGTAAGCAGTATGCAGTATAGAGTAAGCAGTATTTGGTATGCAGTATGCAGTATAGAGTAAGCAGTATGTGTTTGCAGTATGCAGTATAGAGTAAGCAGTATGTGTATGCAGTATAGAGTAAGCAGTATGCAGTAATACAGTATGCAGTTAGAGTAAGCAGTATGTAACATGCAGTATGCAGCATGGAGTATAGAGTATGCAGTATGTAACGTGCAGTATGTAACATGCAGTATAGAGTATGCAGTATGCAGCATGCAGTATAGAGTAAGCAGTATGTAACATGCAGCATGCAGCATGCATATACAGTAAGCAGCATGCAGTATGCAACATGCAGTATACAGTAAGCAGCATCAGTATGCAGTATACAGTAAGCAGCATGCAGTATGCAACATGCAGTATAGAGTAAGCAGCATGCAGTATGCAACATGCCAGTATACAGTAAGCAGCATGCAGTATGCAACATGCAGTATACAGTAAGCCGTATGTAACATGCAGCATGCAGTATAGAGTAAGCAGTATGCAACATGCAGGCATGCAGTATAGAGTAAGCAGTAGGCAGTATTTATCATGCAGTATGCAGCATAGCAGTATGAAGTATAGGAGTAAAGCAGTATGCAGTATAGAGTACAGCAGTATGCAGTATGCAGCATGCAGTAATAGAGTAAGCAGTATGTAAACATGCAGTATGCAGTATAGAAGTAAGCAGCATGCAGTATGC